>NW_026607125.1:0-64496 GCF_029890125.1 Rhinichthys klamathensis goyatoka | reverse complement strand
CCACCGCAGATGTATTTCTATTTTCCACTATTAGATATCTACCTTTTTTAGTATTTACCTAACATTCAATTAAAAAGTAACTGTTTTTATTCATAGATTTTTGTATTCTCAGTTACTAAATATCTACCTTTTTTGTATGTATTTAACATTTAATTAAAATGTAAACAATCTTAACATAGGGGCCAATTATATTAGTATCTGTCATGTATAGCACTCAGTTTTTGACAGCAAAGACTTTAATTAATTTCTTTTTTCAGCACATTTTATTTCATCCAGCTAATTTACAGTACCTGCAAACTCATTTTGTAATCTTTTTGAGAGTTCCATTTTATGCAAGTCTAAACTTTAAATTAAAGTTTAAACAAACTTGTATGACATTACACTATAAAGCTGACCCTAATGTAATGTTTTCTTTTCTTATCAGCTTTTAAATCCAAGTCGAACCCAAGATATTGCACTTCCCTCTTTCATTGAAAGCTTTCATAAACAAACACAAATTAGAGCGTTCAATCAGCATTCATGTGTTTTTATTGTTATTCAGAAGTTATTTGGAGATTTGCGCTGACTCAGAGTGGCCTCACAAATTGAATTAATTAAATTCTTATCAGGCAGAGAGCATCCACTTCTCACTTGATGAGGTAAAAGCACTTGGCTTCTAACGCACCGGCGAACACTTTTTGTGTGTTTGTTTGTGAGAAACGTTCTTTTTTCGCGTGTTTGCTTTCATTAATGTTACGTGAGACAATGTTTATCTCGGAATTAGGCGCGCCTTGGCTGCGGGGATTTTGCTGGTATGGAAACTGACAGACTAATATAAAAGCTATTTCTAACTTCCGATCCAGATTTAATGCAGAGTGCCTGGGTTCTGGGTCAAATTAGCTTTTTAATAAATTGCACAAGGAAAAATCTCTGAGTAGATAATTATCCACATCTGAAATGTAAAGCAGCAACAAAAAAAATCCCCTCGATTGAGTTGAATAAGACCATGAATTCTCTTCAAATCCAGGAAACATGCAAATGCACTACAGTGCCGTACAAACATTATCTTGCCTTATACTTCTGAGGGCATGTAACGGGGCTGCGTGATTATCTGCTCTCGCAAAAAGCCATTGTTCGGGCCGTGGACGCTGGCTATGATTTGACTGTTGAGGATTGTAGAAATCATGCCTGGAAGCATCTAATCAAAGCATGCATTAGACACATAATGGCAGAAAGGCACCAAGAGACCTGTGACATTTCTGTCTAAATACACATTAAGTCATTTTTGAGTGATGATGAGCAAATCACTGCCATTATATTACCTTATAGAATGGTGACAAAGCCATGCAATTTTCCAGCTATTGATTTGGCATCATGCCTTTTTAGCATGCATGGACACTGTGCCTCATTCTGTAATGTGGCAATAATTAGATGTGGCGATTCAGTTTAGCTAATGCAATTGCATGTTTACTTTTAATTAGTGACTCCAGTCGAGTAATTGTCGAAAAAGAAGCATCCAGCTGTCCTCGGATGCTTTGGAGTATGCTTATACATTGGACTCTCGAACTTCTGCCAGAGATCTGCCACTGAACACACTTACTGAGCTAATGAAGTGAAATTAGCCCAGGGGTTAAACTGTATTGTGGTGACTCTGACTTCACCCCTAGTGTAAAGTTGTTTCGGCAAGCTGCTCGTACAAGATGGCAAAACAGTCCCTACAAACCTCCTCGAACAAGTGCTGTGAGAGACTTAATCTCAGTAGCTTAACATTCAGTCACATCCTGGCAAGAAACTGCTCAGATGTCCACACCAGTGGGAAGAGACAAGCAGGGGTTTTAATCCTTGCCAATGGATTGGCCTCGGGGGAGAAGGAGAAAGACGAAGATTTGAGGCTTGGATTGTTTCCCTTTTCAAGAGCCCAATTGAATCCTTGCTTCAAGTGGATAATTGAACCCTTGCCCAGTATCAGTATATAGCCTAGTTCACACACTTCACACTTGGCGTCACTCCAGGTGTGTGTTGTGGGGAACTTGATAAATAGTATTAACCTTGGTAACAGGCTTTAACTATAATACTCAACAGATAGGCCTATTCCACCTTGAAATCCCCTATGTGACTTTATCACCAACAACGACACTCGAATCCGAGGACCAAGAGAGGCAATTGATTAAATTATAGAGTCTACCGGTAGATGGTTTGCATGTTTTGTGTGTGTGATCGTTGTTCTCAGATAGCTAAATAGAGCTAAACTATGGAGATATGAACCTTCGACAGCATATATCTTCTTCCTTTAGTCAGCCAAGAAACTGAAGTGAACTTGAAGTGAATTATAGTGGGCAAGACTTTTTTTTGCCCCAGTAAAGTTCTGCTGTGCCCTAGTAACATTTTACAGATAAATCATTATGTGATAAGAAATGCTCTGTGATAAGTTTATGTGATAAGAAAAACACTTCTATATTATAATCTGTAGCGTACCCTCACTTTTTCTTGCGTACCGGCCCTTTCTACATGTTGCCTGTACTCTGACTGCCTTTGCCGCCTCATTTGCATAAAGTTAAACATCTCTCAATTTTGTCACGTCACTGGACACGCACACATCCTGTCACCAACGGTCACTGTTGCTCGTGTCACCGGAAGTCGCCGGCTCTCCATTGAAATGAAGAGGATAATGTTGCTTTGTTGCTGTGTGTCTCTGGTGTTGTGAACAGGGCTTTATTCATTGGATTTGATGATCACCAACTAGGACAATGTTGAAAACTGTAAACCAATTAGTTTTGCATTATATCCCATTGTTTTCCAGCCAAATTAATTGTTTATATATATATACAATATATATATATATATACAATATATATATATATATATATATATATATATATATATATATACACTCACCGGCCACTTTATTAGGTACACCTGTCCAACTGCTCGTTAACACTTAATTTCTAAGCAGCCAATCACATGGCGGCAACTCAGTGCATTTAGGCATGTAGACATGGTCAAGACAATCTCCTGCAGTTCAAACCAAGCATCAGTATGGGGAAGAAAGTTGATTTGAGTGACTTTGAACGTGGCATGATTGTTGGTGCCAGAAGGGCTGGTCTGAGTATTTCAGAAACTGCTAATCTACTGGGATTTTCACGCACAACCATCTCTAGGATTTACAGAGAATGGTCCGAAAAAGAAAAAACATCCAGTGAGCGGCAGTTCTGTGGGCGGAAATGCCTTGTTGATGCCAGAGGTCAGAGGAGAATGGCCAGACTGGTTCGAGCTGATAGAAGGGCAACAGTGACTGAAATAACCACTCGTTACAACCGAGGTATGCAGCAAAGCATTTGTGAAGCCACAACACGCACAACCTTGAGGCGGATGGGCTACAACAGCAGAAGACTCCACCGGGTACCACTCATCTCCACTACAAATAGGAAAAAGAGGCTACAATTTGCAAGAGCTCACCAAAATTGAACAGTTGAAGACTGGAAAAATGTTGCCTGGTCTGATGAGTCTCGATTTCTGTTGAGACATTCAGATGTTAGAGTCAGAATTTGGCGTAAACAGAATGAGAACATGGAACCATCATGCCTTGTTACCACTGTGCAGGCTGGTGGTGGTGGTGTAATGGTGTGGGGGATGTTTTCCTGGCACACTTTAGGCCCCTTAGTGCCAATTGGGCATCGTTTAAATGCCACGGCCTACCTGAGCATTGTTTCTGACCATGTCCATCCCTTTATGGCCACCATGTACCCATCCTCTGATGGCTACTTCCACCATGTCACAAAGCTCTAATCATTTCAAATTGGTTTCTTGAACATGACAATGAGTTCACTGTACTAAAATGGCCTCCACAGTCACCAGATCTCAACCCAATAGAGCATCTTTGGGATGTGGTGGAACGGGAGATTCGCATCATGGATGTGCAGCCGACAAATCTGCGGCAACTGTGTGATGCCATCATGTCAATATGGACCAAACTCCCTGAGGAATGCTTCCAGCACCTTGTTGAATCTATGCCACGAAGAATTGAGGCAGTTCTGAAGGCAAAAGGGGGTCCAACCCGTTACTAGCATGGGGTACCTAATAAAGTGGCCGGTGAGTGTGTATATATATATATATATATATATATATATATATATATATATATATAAATGTTGCCTTTATTTCGAGGAACAGAATCAGGAGGGCACCTCAAGCCGGGACTCGAACTCAGGTCCCGTAGTCATAGCTGTACTATATTCCAACATGTTGTATTTTTGGAAAACATTTATTAATTTATTTTAATAGTATTTTAAAATATTCTTTCTAACAAATATAAATTACATTACTAAAAATAAAAAATACCTTTTTGGTAACACTTTATGAGGAATATACAGTACTTACAAATAATTTGTAAACTATTAGTTTATAGTTCATAGTTTATATATTGAAGTATATTCATTGTTAATATACAAATAGTAATTTCTTCATTCATTGTCATTGTAATTAACACAAGTATTGTTTAATTAGCTCATGTAAAGAGTTAGATCATTTTTTGGTAGCACTTTATTTTACAGTCCTGTTCTGCATGTACATACTATGTACTTATTATAGCAATTACAATAACTGGGTTATACCTTACACCTAAACCTAAACTTAACCCATGTAGTTACCTTATATTACTAGTACTTTCTTGGGTAAGTACTGTCACGGCCTTGCCTGGTTCCTCCTCCTGGCTGTGTGCTGTGTCTCCTACAGGTGAGCTGGGCGCAGGTGTTTGGAGTTGTGCTAATCAGTTCCTGGTCTGAATCCCACCGGTCACAATAGTGACCGTAAAAAAATGTTTCATTTCTAAGGCTATGAAAATGTTACTGAATAATCTATCAATGCATTTCCAGCAGATGTTGAAATAATAAAGGGTCTCAATGAAATATGTGCAGTGTCGCATGTTTACTGTAAATTGTCACATGACCAGAGCTGTTTATTTCCTGTTTGTGCCAAGAGAAGAGGATGGCAGCAAGAAAGCTCCCAAAGAAAAGATTAGTAAAGTATGTTAACATAAAGATAGGACATAGATTTTTGGTACACGTCATGTTTAAGGTGTCTAGTATTGATATATGCATTTGCAATTACTCAACTTTGTTTAATGTGGTCATAGAACTCACAAACATGTCACCGGCAACAATAGTGACTGGTGGGATAACCCATTGTATCTACATGCTAATACACATAGGCTAACTGTTCTACCTTACTTTCTGCTGCTACCTAACTTTCTACCTAATTTTACACACACACACACACCTTACACCCCACACACGCGCACCCCCCCACACACACACAAACCAGACACCCCACACACACACACCGCACACCCCACACGCACACCACACCACAAACCCCACACACACCACACCACAGACCCCACACACCCCACACACAAACCACACACGCCACACACACACCACACATCCCACACACACGCACACCCCACACATACACACACCAGACACCCCACACACACACACCGCACACCCCACACGCACGCACACCACAAACCCCACGCACACCACACCACAAACCCCACACACACCACACCACAGACCCCACACACCCCACACACAAACCACACACGCCACACACACACCACACATCCCACACACACGCACACCCCACACATACACACACCAGACACCCCACACACACACACCGCACACCCCACACGCACGCACACCACAAACCCCAAGCACACCACACCACAGACCCCACACACCCCACACACAAACCACACACCCCACACACACACACCACACATCCCACACACACACGCACACCCCACACATACACACACCAGACACCCCACACACACACACCGCACACCCCACACGCACGCACACCACAAACCCCACGCACACCACACCACAGACCCCACACACCCCACACACACACCACACATCCCACACACACGCGCACCCCACACACACACACACACACACACACACCAGACACCCCACACACCCCACACACCCCACACGCACGCACACCACACACCACAGAACCCACACACACGCACACCACACACACACACCACACATCCCACACACACGCACACCCCACACATACACACACCAGACACCCCACACACACACACTGCACACCCCACACGCACGCACACCACAAACCCCACGCACACCACACCACAGACCCCACACACAAACCACACACACACCACACATCCCACACACACGCACACCCCCCCCCCCCCCCACACACACACACACACACACACACACACACACACACACACACACCAGACACACACCCCACACGCCCCACACGCACGCACAGCACAAACCCCACGCACACCACACCACAGACCCCACACACCCCACACACAAACCACACACCCCACACACCCCACACACACACCAGACACCCCACACATCCCACACACACGCTGTGGTGGCAATTTTAATGATATTCATTGATCTTTAGTTAAATATAGATGATTCAAAGAATGTCACATGTGTGTCTCTCACTTGTAGTGAGAGAAGATTCTGTTTATGTACCTGGGGAGGCAGAAGAGGGAGACACTCCAGAGAACAGACGAACAAGGACCTCTGACCTAGATGTCAGAAGGCCATTTGGTGCAGGGGAGCTTAGTGGGCCAACTAGTGACGTCTATGGAAAACTACTGGGAGGAAGGCTCTGGGGGGAAGAAGGCCTTGAAACTAAGATAAAAGCTAGTTCAGTCTGTCTGGGGGTGTGTCACTCTTCTGCACAGGGTAACAACTGTGTATTAGACTGCTCCTATTCTTGCAAGAATAAATACTTCTATTTTATATAATTTGAATCTGAGTGTCTCTTACGCAGTGATGTTTGTTTGAGATGAATTTTTGCCACAACAACGCACACCCCACACACACACACCGCACACCCCACACGCACGCACACCACACACCACAGACACACACACACGCACACCACACACCACAGACCCCACGCACCACACACCCCACACACACACCCCACACACACACCACACACCCCACACACACACCACACATCCCACACACACGTACACCCCCCCCCACACACACCAGACACCGCACACACCGCACACCCCACACGCACGCACACCACAAACCCCACGCACACCACCCCACACACCCACCACACACCCCACACACACCCCACACACACGCACACCCCCCCACACACACACCCCACATACACACACCGCACACCCCACACGCACGCACACCACACACCCCACATGCACACCACACACACACACACACGCACGCAGGCACGCACACACACACACACACACATACACGCACACACACACACACACACACACACACACGCACGCAGGCACGCACACACACACACACACACACACATATACACGCACACACACACACGCACACACACATGCAAACACACGCGCACACACACAAACACACTGCACAGATCCTATAGACCTATATTCAGTCTGTCCAATGGTTGATACAACACATTATCCCACCGGTCACAATTGTGACCGATCATAAAACTCACTTTTTCACACACTTTTCCAAGAAAATTTTAAAAAATTATGATTGATTGTTTCAAAGGGATGCTAATGACACATGATTTGGATATTTTTATGTCTGGGAAAAATTTGGGATTAAATGGGTTAAAGACGCTTCAGATGAGACCGGGAGACAGAATCCGCCTCCGTCTCATCTCTCCCGCACCATTTAAGATTTTGTTTTGCTTATTCATTGCACCGCACTACACTGATTGCTTACACTTTTATTTTTCAAAGCCAACTTCATTACTGACTGTATAAAATCTATTCTGTTAAATTCTATTCATTTAATAAATCTACTATATCACTATTCCACGTGTGGCCTTTCCCTACTCTGTTGCTTGCTTTGAGCCAGGCTCGTAACAGTACACTGTAAGTGCATGTACTGTAAAATAAAGTGTAACCATGTTTTTTATGCTTTGTTAACAACTTATTAACCGTAAATGGTTCTCATTTTAGATTAGGTCACGGAAAATCAGAAAATGTCATTAACTAAGTGCTTTAAACTGACCTTTATTGGACATTAATTGCATTTCAAATACATTAAGCATATATATACATAGATACTGTATATGATCCCTTAACCTTATACCTAAAGCTAAACTTTAGGTATATGGTTAAATTATACCTAAAGTAATAATAAATAAGTAAATAAATAACATAATGCTGTCTGTTTCTGTGGTTATGCAAATGCAAGTAAATGTACATGGTAGAAAAATTAGGATTATGGGACAGGATATACAGTTTGTACAGTATAAAAATTATAATGTCTATTTGTATAATGTTTGTTTGCACATGATTTACTGTATAATTATTATAACGTGTGGGGTTTAGAAATGGACTGAGCCAGCCATGCTGCTCCCAAAATCACGTTTGCCATTTTTGCAAAAATCTTCCCAGAACTCCCAAGAAAATAAGAGTACACTTTATTACTTAAATGGAAAACTGCCCCAGTGCTGATGAACGGCTAGAAGCACCTCTGGTGGAGTAGATCACAGCCGTGGAGAATCATATCCCTCATTAAACACACGCAAGACATAAATGTACATGCACTCATCCCTCATTCTCTCCATCAGGTCATTCATGACAAAATCAGTTCAGATATTTTAGTAAGAACATTCCTGTCCTTGTTCCTTTTTTTACTCCCACTTTCTCTTTCGTGGTATCTCCTCTTCCTCACTTTTTCTTAGCCTGTCTGTGAGGGTAGAGGTCAGACTAATTAAAGTTTTTTTTTTAATGAAAGTTTTTTTTATTTATTTATGGGTTTTGAAATGTCCATGCGCCCGCTTGCTGTGCTGGGACTGCTGTTAAATTTGTCAATGTAATGCGTTTTCTCAATATAGATTAGACTGGTGTCTTGTTTAACTTCATTTCCTGGAAATTGTGGCTTTTAAAGTTTACAAATATGTTCTTTCCATCAAATCCCCCCCTCTAGATGTGTTACTGAGCCGTCTTTGCATCATTTCGTTGGCTAAATCGACTCGCCGGGGCAAAATAGTGCAGAATGTTGTTTGATGCTGAGAGCAGTCAAAGTCATGCCGAATGATGGGATTATTGCACTCGTGGATATTCCTGATTACTGTGGAAAAAGTGAAGGTTGGCAGTTCTGTATGCAAATAGGTTCCAGCAGGGGAGAGGTTGATGATTCAGCGCCAGACGGCGTAGCTATAGCGACCCAGACACTCTCTACATCTTGCCCATCGGAAGCAGCAACAACACACAATGAGGGACCCTCAGTGACAGGTTGCTAATGGAAACAGTGACATGGACACCTTCCAGCCTTCCACACACCACAGCCTAATACACACGCAAATAGAATTACACACTGATTAGTCCCGGACGGCTTATTTACCCAAATACACAATTACTCAAGGTTAGGGCAGATATAGGGGTCTCTCCTTTCATTTTCTCTCACTTCCTGGTACTTCCATCACAGAAAAAAAATGTCCTCCTTTTGCTCTTTGTTTGACTTCAGTATTTCACTCCTGGCCTCTATTCCACTGTTAAAAAGACATTTGCTCTATACTACATAATTCAATGAGACTGACATGATTTACAATGTTTTCATATTTCCACAGATGGTTTTCTCCTGGTGTATCTTAATTCTTCGTAATCCATTTCAGCTCCAAGTGCATCATTGCAGTCTGTGAGGATGGCAGTGAGTCATGTGTGATGTAAGCATACAAACAAGTGGACATTTCTTTCTCTCCATCTCTCTTATCATCATTATCTGTCCATTATCCATCAGTCCGTGTGTGTGTGGTTCAGGTATACCCAACATTATTGGAACAAAATGTCTCCATAAAGATGAAAATATCCAAAATCCTTGTCCTTGTGGGGACACGTTTGGTCCCAATGAGGAAAACAGCTTATAAATCATACAGAATTCTATTTTTTGAAAATGTAAAATTGCAGAAAGTTTTCTGTGATGGGTAGGGGTAGGGGATATAATTTAGTTTGTACAGTATAAAAATCATTCAGTCAGTCTATGAAAAGTCCCCATGTAATATGAAAACCCAACGTGTGTGCGTGTGCAAATATAATGGCTTAATTGAATTGAAATGTAATTTTTTTAAGCACTTACAAGCATTTTTATGGCCACACCACACAGAGCTCCTGATCAATTTGTCCAGGTTTATTTTGCCTCTCCTCTTCACACCAATATAATATCAAATACAGTTGTCCTCAAACCTTGTGAGAGACAAACCTTCTCAGGTGTCTTCATAAAATGAAGGAAAGGGAAGTCTGAAAGGAGTCTGTTTTTCACCTATCTATTGTTTTTTGTTTAAATGCATATTTTTAAATAATATTCATGATAACATTAAATCCAGTAAAGTGTGAAAAGGAACACATTTCTGGTTTGTTGTTGATGGAGAGCCTTACTGATGGGGCTGTGGGGATGCATAAGGCAAAAAAGCTTGGAGAAACGTGTATATGCAACAACCCTGCAGTGCACAGAGATATTGAAGTCATAATTCCTCTTTGAGCTCTCTGGGGTCTTTCTAAAACTCAACAGATACAGATTGCTCGGTGATTATTATATCCATTGAGTGGCTATGTTTAGGTGATGTTACTGACAGGCTGACAGCATGGAGAAGATGAATTGGTCGTTCACTCTTCTGGCCTTGTATACAGCAGATGTTTTATAGTGTCCCCCTTTGAGAGTGTTAATTATGCTTGTAAAGGAGTTGCTTTAAAGAGGCAGAATGAGATGTAATCAATGCTTAAGTGAGCTGTTTGTGTGCAGAGAGAGACAGAAGGTGCAATACACAAAGCCAAAAGATTTCACGGTCTCTGGGCAGCCATTGTGGTCTCTCTCTCTCTCTCTCTCTCTCTCTCTCTCTCTCTCTCTCTCTCTCTCTCTCTCTCTCTCTCTCTCTCTCTCTCTCTCTCTCTCTCTCTCTCTCTCTCTCTCTCTCTCTCTCTTCTCTTTCTCTCTCACACACACTCACACACACACGCACACGCACACACTTAAAGTCTGTTATGCTGTGTTTTTGAAAAATAAATCTTCAATGAAACAGTTCAATTGTAGGCTGCAGTTTCACACACAAACTGGTAATTAAGAGCGCTTGCGTTTAAGAAGATTTAGATTGCCATGTTGTTTTTATAATAGTTAGTTATAGGAGTGATGTTTTATTATTAAGCAACATCACACCAGCAGGGGTGTTGTTGTTTCGAAAACCATAAACATAATGACGTAGTTATTCACAGTCGTGTAGATATTGAGTATGATTTCAAGTGTGATATTGTTTTTATGCAGCAGTTCGATAAACATTAATTAATTTTGGGTAACTTTCTGAGAATTTTTAGTTAGTTGATGAATGAATCAGTGTTTAACAAATAAGTTGGGTGAATGATAAAATGATGCACGCAAAAATGTTTTTTTTTTTTTTCACGTCATTTGTTTCTTTCCCAAATTTGTTGTTAAAAAAATCGGTTCAATGTAGGATTCAATGATTAATTCATAAAGACAGCCATTTGTTACCACCTACTGGCATAATTATGTAACCTGCAGAAAAAGTCTCTTTAAAGCACTGATGTTAATTTGTCAAAGGTGTAGTTTGGCTAAAATGAAAATTCTGTGACTCGTGTCGTTCCAGTCTCACAGGTTTTTGCATCTATTTGACACGTTCCCGCTCTTACTGTGCATTGGAATGCTATTGTCTGTTATTGAGTGGGATAAAATCCCTCAGCTGCATGCAGACATCGATAGCTTTATTTCTCTACCACTTTCATTGTCTGCTGCCCTTTAGCCATCATTATGCATTCAAATACAGCCTCTGTGTACACATTTATGCATGTTTAAATATTTTTCACATTGTTACATTTAACTTTTAAGGTGGATTTAGTCTGTTGATTTATGTTAGGAAGGACAGTTGACCCAAAAATGCCAATTCTGTTTATTCACCCTAATGTTGTTCCAAGCCTGTATGACTTTCTTTCTTCTGGAACACAAAAGTATGTTAGGCAGAATGTTCAAGCTAAGTTTGTGTTTTTCTTTACAAACCATGCAATAAAAGTGAATGGCATTGTGGTTTGGAACAACATGACAGATGACACTCTGTCATCCTTTTGGATGACAGAGTAAATGATGACAGAATGTTTTATTTTGGGGGTAAGCTATCCCTTTAAACTCTATCTGCTTGTGCTTGCATTCAAAATGCTTCAGGCTTGCTGTGCTTCAGAGAGTAGCACATATTTGAGCAGGTTTCATGTCCGTGAGATCTACCTTTACTCCTAATCCACAGAAGCCTCCAGGCAGCAGTTATCACCCTCTGACCATCCCTTTAAACTCTATTCATCTCTTGTTGTCTTCCGTCCTCTCCTCTTTTAAAACAGGCAGTGGAAGGGAGAGGTACTGTGACGTTGCCATGGTGATGCTCTTGTCTTCATCGTAGGAAATTCAATATGCTTGGCGTAACGTGTCTGTGTGTTTGGACGTGTGTGCGAGAGCGGCCGTGAGAGTGTGTTTTTGTGTATAGGGAAGCTTGTATGTAGAAGGCAGTGATGAAAGCTTAGTACATAGTCAAAGACAACATTGTATACAATATTTGCTTGTAAGAACCAGAAAACAAAAACAGCATGCCATTCAGAGCTTTGTTGGACTAATTATGCCTATGATAAGATGCATAGCAATCTGAACACATTGGTTACAAGGTTCATAGCAAATATCTTAAGAGAAACCTGCATGCCAGGGAGGTGCCACAATTGATACAGGAGGTGATTGTATAATTCATCACATGGTCAACATTTGGTTTGGCATTCAGTTCACAGATGCATCAGGCTGCCTGAAATTCAACTATTATAATATTCAGCAGCAGACTGTTGAGAGAAATATTGAACTGTGGCATAATGTGGTAAACATACACAAGGCCATGACTACAGAGCAGAGGGCCTGAGAGCCTGATTTTGATTTAGCTGTGTTGTCTCACCATGCAGTCCATTGCTTACAGAATGTATGAGGGCTCTATTTTAGATTCATTTTGTTGCTGCATGAATATTTCACTCTCTCTTTGGATTTGTGGTAAAGCATGCTGCAAGTCACTCTCTTTTTCAAGAACACTGTTGCAACATGTCTCCAATAAAACCTTCTTGACAACCATTGTTGTCTGAAGGTTTTCTGTTTCAGTTCTCTAAACCATTTTTTCCCTTTCTAAACAGTTGCAGATAGATAGATAGATAGATAGATAGATAGATAGATAGATAGATAGATAGATAGATAGATAGATAGATAGATAGATAGATAGATAGATAGATAGATAGATAGATAGATAGATAGATAGATAGATAGATAGATAGATAGATAGATAGCCACCCACAAGATCTGTTATATAAGAAATGGCCGTTAAACAGGCTTGCTATGCATCTGTGTCTGTTTGTGTGACTGTCTATAGTCTTCTCTTGTGAAGGTTTCAGTCTTACAGTCATGTATAATTCAAAGCCTGGCTCTTGGGTTAGATCACTAGATGCATTCATCTCAAACCTCTGCAATCAGACTCCCTACAGCTTCCTTTGATAACCAACCGTAGCACAGTCCATGCACTTATTACTTAGTGCCAGACCCAGTATTACAGAATCACACTTGTTGCTCAAAGTAGGAGGCATCCAACCGTTCAGCCCATGGTAATTGAGAACACCACCATAACAGAGGCAATTTGAACTCCGCCTTGTCACAAAGTAAGGGTCCTGACGATCTTCACTGATGTTACACCTCTTTTGTCCACTCTGCAAAATGGCAATTTAGTTTCAAATGGGGTTATTGCTTATATGACTCACTGCATATAGTGTCTGACTTTTTCCCCAAGTGATCATAGCTTCCTAGTTCGTGCACTAAACCTTGATGTAAAATCTTGTTTAATGAACCATTTGTTTTCTGTCAGAGTTCATCCTAAGCCCATAAATACAGTGGGGTCATAATCAATCCATAACTCTGCAAAAGTAGGCCGGAACATTAATAATGGAAATCAAAGCAACATATTTTTAATCAACAAAATTTAAAACGTTTAGTAAGGCTGTCAATTAAATACATTAATGTGTTGTGATTGAATAACAAAAATAACCACATTTAAAAAAGGAATGCAATTAATCATGTCCCCTGTCATGTGCCCTGTCAAAAATTGTATCATTTACGCAGCCTTTATAATGATAATAACAAATGCTTCCTGAGTATGCCTGGGAAGTGTAAAGTTCCTCATAACGTTTCCCATTCATTAACGATTCTTAATTTTTTACAAAATAGATATTTGGAAAAAAATAAATTTACTTATCACATTATTTGACTATTTCAGTAATAAATACATTCAAGACAATTCCAATGCAATTTCAGGAATCAATCTACATTGGTTGCGCTGTATTTGTTTGATTCACTGAAACCAACTCATTCGAGTCATTTATTCAGGAATTGGATTAAACTGGTTGTGCTGTCTCTACAGTTTGGAGAATAACTGAATGGATAGTTGTGCTGTATGTGTTTGATTCAGTAAAAATAACTAATTTGGGTCATTTGTTCTGGAATTGGACTAAGCGGGTTGCGCTGTATTAGTCTGATTCACTAAAATGAACCGACTAACACAAGTCATTTGTGCGAGAATCTATTTTACGCTGTTTGTCATGCGAGAGCTGTTTACAGAACTGAACGTCATTTGTTAATCCTATACTCAAATTAATGAGCCAAAGTGAATAATTACGTGGCCAATCATAAGTCAACCTGTAGATATAGTGTAATTTAAGAGGCAAAAAACCCTCCTTTGCCTCTAATTTGTGAATGCACTCATTTCTCTCTCTATCTTTCTCTCCCTCGCTGTGTCCATCTCCAATCAGGCTCTGTCATCCTCGTGACATTGTCTCTGTGACTTTGGTGCTGAGAGAAAAATGAAGGCAGGGTGTGCAGGGGACACCTGTGGGGTGTGTGATTGCTGTTATGGAGGAGCAACTGATAAAATGTTGGGGGCTAAGTTGTCCCGGTCAAAGAACGGTCAAGCTGAGAAGTACATGCAGTGCTTAAGCAAGGAGGAGGAGGACGATGAAGCGAGACACTGAATGAGGAGAGAAAGGTTGAGTCGAGCATGTGAGAGGAGGAGAGGAAAAACAGGGAAAATGAGAGCAAGACAAAGGCAAACTGATGTTCGCTACGAGTGTTTGTGCAAGCATTAGATGGCAGGTATGAGATATGTGTTATATCACAGCTGCGGCAGTAGCGTGTGTGATTGGCTTTGGCAGAAAGGGCAAACAAGCCTAAGCATGGAGAAATAGAAGACGTGATAATGGGAGGGGAGCAAATATCCATATATTTAAAGGCAGCAGTGCTAATAATTGCAGAATAAATATGTGCCCGTGTGTGAAATGTAACAAATCCTGGGAAAGCGTGAGATAGAAGAGGAGAAACAAAGGTATGGTATTGTGCTCGGTCCAGCAGAGAGAGCAGTGCATCTAATCCTGTATCTCTGACTCTCTCATTAACTCAGACAGATACAGCAGGTAAAATATGAGGGGAGGAATGGAAAGTTATGGGTATGACTGTGTGTGTCTGCGAGTGCTGGTGCCTCAACTGCTAAATTAAGTTTCCTCTTGATTTGTTTTGCCCACATTTTGAGTTTGACACAACCAATTAAAACGGTATTATATTAGCAGCAGTGCTATGCTCAATATGTAGATGTAAATAAACACACATACCGGTACACTATAGAGAAGAATGTAAGCAGTCAGACCTTGCAGCTTCATTGGAGATTTAAATGGAGAGATAGCTAATCCAAACAAGGAAATTGTCATTACTTAATTGTCATTACTCATTTCTTATGTCATCCGAAATTAGCTTGACATCGCGATTGGAATCCTATTATTTTCCATTTAATCAAAGTGAATAGGCTGAAGCTGATAAAATGACAAAAAAGCACCATAAAAAATATCATAAAAGTGGTTCATATGAAGTCTTTTGATTTTTTTCTTTTGTCATTTTGGAGCTTGGCAGCTCCAGTCCACATTCACTTTTTATTGTATTGAAATTTCATACTGTATACTGAAAGAGCGGCCAAGCTATTCTTTAAAAAAAAAAAAAATCACCTTTTCTTTTCCACAGAAGAAAGTAAGTCATACAAGTTAGGGACAATATAAGGGGAGTTATTATTATTTTAAATTTTGGTGAACTGTCCCTTGAAGTATCAACTTTGTCCCAGATGTTTCTCCTAGAACTCTTTAGGAGACATTCAAATGGAAACATGTATCCTAATTAAAAGAGAACAAAATAAAATACAATAGAGTAGAGTTCTAAAAATTGATTTGGATAGCACCGCTCTATAATTTAGATAATCTAAAAAAAACAAATGATAAATTAAGTTCATATTGGCTGTGCTCATCCACTAAATAGCCTACATGAAATACTTCTGACCCCCCTGAAAATTAAGATGGGGACAACTGTTTTTACCTAAAAATCTGTGTGGTCTTTACAGAACCATCTACAGTACAGAAGTAGTTGTTAAGTACATCAGAAATGTCATTCCAAACCTTTATGACTTTCTTTCCTCTGTGAAACACAAAAGAAAATGTGTTTCTCAATACAATAAAAAGTGAATGGGGTCCAAAGCAACACCAAAAAAACAAGAGAAGCATGAGCAAAAGTCTCCATTTGCTCTTCATTCAATCTCATTACTGCCTAGAAGAAACAATTAAGATGTTAAAGAGATCTAATTTGTGATGTTTCTTTCCTATCGGACGAGAATCTACAAAGCTACAGTGTCTCACATGAACACCATCACCAACAGCTATGAAATCTCTATTTTCCCCCAGCCACAACTACACTGAGTCTCATGTCACCTCACAAAAGAAACGGGCCTCCTCTGATCCACACTTTAGAGAAATTGGTGAGAGATTGCTTCTTTCTTTTTTTTAAAGGAGAGCTGTCATTTTTCATGAGGCAGGTTGTTTTTCCCCTGCCATCTCTGTCCATGTTCATAGCATGGTTCAGAGGGAGACAGTATGGAGCAAACACTTCTGCAGTAATTGGGTACAGAACTTTGGCGTGGCCCAGCGTAAGCTGATGTGAGCCTAGTAGGAGCAGAGTAAACAGAGAGGAGGGGAGCAAGGGAGACTGTCTGGGTCCGCAGGGACTCGCACAAGAACACAAAGCATTAACATAATGTGACTGTTGGGGGTTGCGTAAACAATCTACCTCATTGTTCTACAGGTGCCACAACATCTCCAACAGCATCCAGCCACTGGTTCTATTCATTCTAAACAGGTCTGCACACACTCTGATGTGGTGATCGATAGAGAAAAATAATGTTTTCTGCATTTTAAAATGCAAGCTGGCTGCTCGCCTTGCATATGTTGATTTTGTTGAGTCGTTGTAGATGATTTCTGGAACTCTGCTTGAATTTTTATCAGACAGCACTCTTTCACAGCCAGCAGCGGTCTCTAGTTCATAAGCGTGAAACAGAATTTGCTGAATTCTGCAATGTGGCGCATTATGCTGTAGCATTATAAAAAGAGCCTATAATATGATATGAGCTACAGTAGAGTGTAATCTACTCTCTAAGGATTCCCAACACTGTTCCTCTGACCAATTCAGTATGTCATGTTACAGTGAGTCCATCTCAATGAACCCATAGCAGTACAGAATCATTACGCCATAGAGATTAACAAATGATTGTGATTATCTTTTTCAGTATGCAGTAGAAATATGGTGATGTGCCTTAGAATAATGTGCCTTACAAAAAAAAAAAGGTTTCTCGCCAAAAAAAAAACGAACCACACTGTTAACCACCGGATGTAAATTAGCATAATGATGCATGCAAACCGAACTATAAGAATCTTGCACCATTACACCCCTAGTGTATTTCAAGGTACAAAACAACATGGTAGTAAGTGTTTCAGATAGGCAACTGTTACAATATGTCACAATATTATAATTTATTCATACTGAAACTGCTTGTAAACCTGTTAGAGAGACTACATCCGCGGCATCAGTTTCAGTCTTTCTTTCATTTCGCTTTTCCATTCATTTTATGTCCAGTACCGCAACTCATAGAAGTGTCTTTGACTCTTATTTAGATTACATTTATGAAACAAATGAAAACGAACACAATTTAAAAATCTCATATAGGGACCTGAATATTGTAATATAATGATGATACACTGGAGAAAACAATGGCGTAGAAATTATTTTCACTCAGAAATGGCTAACATTTTCACAAATAATTACAAAGAAACTGCAAGTAACATTGAATTATACCTGAAATTTTGAAGTAGAAAAACTAACTTTTCTTGTAAAACATACTTCAATTTGTTTTATTCACCACTTTAAAAAAATATCCAAAACACCATTGGTAGTTTTTTCTTAGTGCGCCAAAATAAGATAATAAAGACAAATTCTTTTAAATTGCTATGAGATGTAATTGACAAAAAGATAACAAATGAGGCTTGAGTTCCTAAATTCCTCCTCTCCTCCTGAGGCCAGATTACCAGCTAGACTGCTGGTTTAAATGAATATCCGGTCGAGTCTGAAAGGGAGGCAGGATTTCTGCGGAGCACAGATGCTGTGCATAATTCTCCCTCAGCAGAAGCAAATGCATTATCGTTAGTTCTTTAATCAACGCAAAAACAACAAGCTTTCCGTTAAAGAGTCTGGATATGCATTCATCCTCTCTCCAGCCTTCAAGTAAAACAATATTCAGAAGACGCAGGCTAAACGACTGGCTGAGGTTTCCCCAGTAACAGGTTACGAAGTGTGACAGACACACAAACAGGACGGCGCACACATATAGCATATCACTGAGAGGCAGACTTTGTTTCAGGGTAAAGATATTCTGTTCAGCTCATGTTGGCAACATTTTCTCCCTCAGCCCATTGAGCCTTCATTCCTGTCCTCATTCTCCACATATAGCCCGCTGCCCCACTATCCTAAATTTCCAGCTTCAGAAAAAAAGGAATCGGTACAGGTGACAGATTGTCAGGCTTAGAGACAGGGGAAATGAGGTGGGGGTGGGATAATATCAAGATAGGGGATCCATTAAATCGTATAGTAAAAAAGTGGGTTACTGGGGCTGCTGGGATAGGTGAACAACAATGTGGTAGAGACAACACTAAAGAGACAATGGTGATGACACACTCTGGGCAAAATAAAATGAGTGTGTGAGTGTTAATACTTGTCAGTACAATGTCAGAGTATATACTACAAGGCTCAGTTCTAAGTTTTAAATGGTGGAAGATATCTCAGAATACCAAGATCGCACATACTTTACTATGATTGTACAGCATCATTCCACCAACATGCCTGGTTAAAATGTTTTTCTCTGTAATCTGATGAATAACTTTTGCCATAGTCAAGAGAATATGTACACAAATCTAGTTTTAAAATCATTCAATGCCTGCTATCCATAGGTGGTAAAAGCACATTATTTATTGTGGCAAGCAAATAACAATGTGCCCAATTTAGACAGAAAAGAGGCATATTTGCACAAGAAAGAATGATAATTCATTGAAATACTCAAAATGCAACACATTAAATGCCTGGTTCAACTTGATTGTGAAAGGTTTGTAAGATGTAAAAAGTGCTGCAGAAAGTTCAGTGAATTCATCTGTAACATTTACGATGAGCTCATCTGACAGTTAGTAAGCAACCTTTCCCAAGCCTTAAGAAACCTGTCCCACTTGTCTTCATTCATTTGTACAATCCCCCGCTTTCCATATTAACGGCTCAAACTGGCACACCTGACATAACATGTTGTGCATGACGAATGACTCGTGATTACCATTATGACCTGGAATAGACACACAAAGAGAATAAACAGTAATGGGTGTGTGTGAAATGAATACAAATGTTGAACAGTGAACACGCATCTAGAAAATATTTCAACTAGATTAATAACAGGACAGGAATTTTATAAATGAATGTGTCTTCAATGTATAAATCCATAAGCACACAGCTCAAACAGTTACGTTGTGCTTGATATAAACTCGTAACCTGCAGCACAAAGGTAAACCTGCAAAGAATGGACTTCAGCCTTGCTTCAGGTAAACTGATTTTCAGAATGACTTGTTAGTGTTGGCCAGCAGCAACCGCTCTGTAAAGGGTCCAGCCACACAGACCTGCGGGCCAATGATGCCTCACTGAACATAAAGCATAAATGATCCCAGCTGCAGCCTACAGCCTCTAATAGGAAAACAAACAGAGCATGACCATATTTACTGGTGCTTGAGAGTGTCTATGTGCAGACACACTTATACACAGCTCTCCCATTACTTACTGCAAACCTTGCAGCCAAAAAAATGGAGACTGCAGTTAATTTGGATGTATGGTTTCTGGACCACAAGCAGTGCGGCCATAAACTTGATATGTATAATTAAAGTAGCATAGACAAGTAATATAATGAAATGCTTCAGTGGCTGCAGGGTTTTTAAATGACTTTTTTTCACTCAATGTCTCAGAGGCAAGGTTAGAAACACGCTAATGATCATCAACAGTAACAAGCCAGGAACAAAAGGACAGTGTCTCCATGCATCAACAGCTGCCTATATGGCATACTAATGCAGAAATAACAAACGACTGCCCTGCTAACGGAAATAAATCCCCCAAAACCAAATGAGAAAAATAGTCGATACTGTGAACAATACAGAAGGTCCATGTATGAATTATAGTGCATCGGTTAGGCACTCGCGTGACGTGAGGCTGCCTTAGCCCAGCACGTGCTCGCTTATTGCATTTGTATGCAGGCAAAACAGTATGAAAAAGAGCTAGAGACCAACGCAATTTTCATAGGGCAATCTACGTTTATTTGAATAAAAACAGTTTTCTTTAAACGTACTAACTGAAATACAAAAATATGGACTCCAAAAACAGAAGAATGTTCGCTGCATTTGTTGGTAAGAGAATGAAAACAAAGGCTCGTGTGTTGTCGCCTGTAGGGGGTTAGAAGAACTAATGCAGCTGCACAGATGCGCAATAACCGAGCTCCACGTTTCACGCAAAGCTAGAGTTCAGTCAAATAAGAGACAATGTGGCAAGCTGTATAACAAGTATTCCTTTAAACTACCTATTTGTTTTAAGGTTACCAGTACATATTTTTAATTAGCAGCAAGTAGTCCAATAGTGGTTAGTAGGCCTATCTTTTTCTATTTTACCAGTATAGCCTAATTATTCCTTCCAATAGTACTTTTCTTCAAGTCACTGTTCTGATAATGACAACCAACCATACAGATTGCCATTTTTTGCCATTTCATTCTAGGTGGATCTGTGGTTCAGATATGAACTCTTTACTTCCAGTATAGACATTCCTAGGCACTAGTGCCTGTTTTTAGCTACCAATTAGATAGTATTGATGTTGATCTCAACTCTAGTAACAATTGGAATACACAATAGCCTACTAGTAGGCTATTTATTGACATATTGCTAGGACAAAGGGAAAAGATACTATTTGAATAGTTACTGGTAAATAATGAATGTTAGTAAGAAAAACAATTAGCCTACTAGTTAGTCTTAAGGAATACATGTCAAAACGGCTTGCCACAGACATATGAACGCATCGTGGTCACCATCTGCCGCAGCAGAGCTCGGGTGCGAATTTGAAGGGACTGTCATGGGGGAACTGTGATGTTTCTCACCTTATGTTTTATCTTTTTCCTTTTTAAAGGTACAGGGTGACTTTAGTGGGGCCATCGGTTCTCACAGCACAACCAAAAGGGGCGTTGTCTTTGCCAAAATATGTTCACACAAATACGCACAACCCTGCCAAAGTCCTGAAATAAAGGTAAGCAGCCCTTGCTCAAGGCATGCAGAGAGTCCCAAATTTGCGCTCATTCCTTCCCGGTAACCAGCGACAGCTCCTTCAGAATGCCACTGGCGTCCACGCGCCGTCTCTCGCGAATCATCTCCTCCAGGCTGCGGAACATGAGCGTGTGCGCGGTGCTCTCGGACAGGTGCACCTTCAGAAAGTAGCGCTGCTCGACCGAGTGCGCCTCCCCGCCCGCTTTAAACTCCCGCTTGCCGAAACGGCACCAGGCTGCGAAACTTTCCGAGTTCGTCCAGCAAATCTCGCCACTGCTGAGCCCCACGTGGCCGCTCGCGTTCTGCATCACCAAATCAGCGGGCAGCGGCCGGTAACGGTACCGATTGTTCACTATCCTGCCCTGTCGACCGCAGCTGATCTCAAACAAGCTGTCCTTGCGGATCTCCCCCTTGTAGAGGTGAATAACCTGGTCCTCCCCTTCAAAGATCGCCCAGTGCGGGGGTTGTGCGTTGGCCACTAACTCCAGTAGATCCCCGGGTTTGCACATGGTCAATAAAGTTTTCACAGAATAAACATTCAGGTCCTCATTCTCTCGCAGTTTGGAGTATATACATTCCTGGCAGCAGAACGCCGAGTACTCGATCTCGTTAAGTGCAATCGGACCGTCTTTGCTCGGGCTGTTGTTGTCTTTAAAGCTGTCCGACTGCGATCGATCGTCCAGTTCTTCCTCCTCATCGGAAAAGAAATACGCCACACCAACACGTAACTCGTCCTTCTCGATGCCCGATGGATCCCCGGTGGGTAGCTCGCTGTAGTTCAGGTGGGTGATCCGGTCCAGTTGGTTTCCCATCAATAACAGGGCAGAGGAGAGACATGGAATACTGCTTCTGAAATACAAAAGGGTTATGTGAGTGTCATACTTGAGAGGCGTACTAGAATTATTCTGACGCGCTCGAAATGCTGTCTAGGTACAGAGCCATAGTAGTCACCTCACTACACAATAAACCACCACGCGCACCTGGGTGCGTAAACAAGCCAGTCGCGCAGAGCGCGGCACAAAGAGGAAAAGGGCGAGTCAATGTTGACTGCTCACGAGGCTCATGTATGTTAATAAGTTCTCAACACAACACCTCGAACGGACGCATACCTGCGTATTTCCCCAGGACTATAGTTAATGGTCCTTACTCTCCATTGGTGCTGGTGCTGTGTGTATCCCGCAAGGTCTCCAAAACAAACGCGTTACCTCCCCCTTTCGTGTCCTCCAAGGTACACTGGCTTCTCCAACACTTTGCACCGCCGCACTTTAAATAGTCTAGAAAACTCCGCCCCGACCAGCAAAACCTGCCCTCCTGATGGCGATTGGTTCAGAGCCCTCATGAAAAACTTAAACCTTTGCTCAGAGTCTTATATTACAGATGTTTGTGTTGTTCACAGCCGTAACCAAACGGCTTGGCTGATTTGTCAAATATAACAATAGTAAATAGGCTTAAAATTGAGCTAAGAAAGGTTAGAGATTCATTATGAGGACATTTGGTTTCTGAATGGTTGATTAGCTCTGTCAAAACAAGTTACAGCTTATGTTTGCTGGGAGAACACTTTATTAAAGCAGTATTTGGGGTTCAGGTAGCCTACAGAATGTTGGCATAAAGTTGATCACCACAAAAATAATTTTGAGTGGTCTCTCATTTTGTCATGGCAACAAACTTGTAAAATTAGTTAGTATAACGATAAGGTTAGTAAAAAAAATGTATGCATTTGTAACATTTTACAATAAGGTCTCATTACTTAATGTTAGTTAATGCATTAAGTTAATAAGTTAACTGACTAAGATTAATAAATGCTTTGAAAGTATTTTTCATTGTTAGTTGTTAGTTTGTTAACTAATGTAGTTATCCAATATTAACCAATTGAACCTTATGTTAGCCATTCACAAATTGACCCCATTCACTTCTATTGTAAGTGCTTCACTGTCACCTAGGTTTTTGATCTTTTTAAATAACAGGAGGGACTAGTCGAAAATAATTTTTATGGTAAAGGAATATGCCACAAATGCTGTCAGCTGAACTGATGTACAACAAGTATTGATGACTTGAATCTATATGATAGGAGGATAGATAAATGCTGTTTTCCTGTCAGATCTGGTGTGGACCTCTGTATCCTCCATTTCACTCCCTCACACACAGGGACATATATAACACACACACACACTCTCTAGCTGTCATGAGACTCGGACAGTCAAGTGACTGAGTAATTCCTTGCGGCATCTTCCAGCCATTCATAATCAAGGGTGTGCTGAAATGAAATTTCAGCCTTTCTGCACACGCACATTCACAGTATTGACACACAAGCCATTCTGACTACCATAATAGGCCATATGCCACACACAAATTTCCACACAAACAAGGCACTCCAGTGGCAGGCTTGAAGTTGGAATGATTTAGATTATAATTATTCTGCAAAGAAAGATCCAATTATCCACCTATGAAATGGATAGCCCTTGTGTCTCAGTAATACACCCAACTGTGTCTGCATGCGTGTTTAATATGTATAGATGCTCTATACTTATGTGTGTGACGGCGAGAAAGAGAAAGATAATCTATTTGAAAGGCAGATGCAGAGGACCCTTAAAAGAATCCTGATGCTTTGGCACACAACCAAACATAATACACACACACTTTCACAGCGTATAGGTCAGGAGACTTACAAGTGTGTGAATACTTGCGGTGCATGTGCGAGAGAGTGACAGAAAAGAAATGGAAGAGAAGGATGTGAGGGAAATAAAGGGACAGCACACAATATCCACAGGGTTCTGCACTTTTCTTCGAAATATAGAGATGGGCCGTATTTGCAGTAAACAAGCACGCTGTAATCATATAAGAACACCAGGGAAAACAAGTCAAGCACAAACAAAGGAGAGGAGGAAAGAGGGATGAGAGGAGTGGAGGAATGGAAACCAGGAGAAAAATGGCTTTTGGTAACAATGACCATGTGGCAGTCTTGCATTCAATATATCCAGCTGAAGGCTTAGGCTTTGAGAAAGCAGTATTTTATGGGCTTCATATAAAACGCTGCCAAGATAACTAATCATTCCCTCTATAATGTTATGAGTTTAGCAGTTGGTGTATGTGAACCCCTTTTGCATGAATACAGATAAACACGCTTAAATCTATCTTCTGCTCTAGCAGGTATAGAGTTTTTACCTAAAAGAGCTTCTTTTGTTGTTATCATTCCATAGAAAAGTGCAAACATATAATATATACAGTGGGGTCCAAAAGCTTGATATTGAAAATCTGGGATTTTGTTTTTCATTTAAACTTTGAAATAAAATTCAAAAAACAAAGTTAAAACAAAGAAAGTTAGGTTACGCATAAAATCGAAATATTTCGAATTCTATATTATTTCTAGGTCAATACTCACATTTGTGACAAAGATCATATGACTACAGATGGTCAGATGTATTCCATTTTTCCAGTGTTTCCTGCACACCATTCATCTTCAAGGCCAAAAGAACTCATGTTTCACCTGGGCTGTAAATGTGAGTTTTGCGGTCTGTATCGAATGTAAAGCAATAACAGTGTAATGCGAAATAATGTCAAGAAATGTCTCTCGTATAGTTTTTTGCTGCTAAGTGTGGCCTGATTCACAAAAAAACTACTCTTATGAGTTGGTTATTTTAGTTCAGAGTTAAGCGTTCAACTTTATAAAACGAGTTTCTATACCTTAATGTTTTTTTTTATTCCATTTTTAAATGCAAAAACACGTTCTGTGCGAATGACCCCTGCCCTGACACATGATCATTATGGGATGTTTTGTTTGGAAGTGCACCAACAACCACCAACTTTGTACCAAACCACAATTTTTACTTTTTATTCAAATTGTAATAAAAGGATTTACTTTAAAACAATTTACACTCAGAAATTGCTAGCAAATTTCACAAATAATTTGAATAAAGAAACGGCAAATGACATTGAATTAAACTAGACTTTTGGATCCCGCTGTAGCAATTCAAAGAAAAATTAGCTGCAGAGGATTGGGAATTCCAAACAATACATCCCAACCTGCCAAAAGCTCTTATATTTTGTTCCACGTTCAAAAAAGCACTCTTTCATCATCGTGTCCTCAGCTCAGTGACTATCACAGGTATTTTTTTTTATAGGCCTACTTCAAGTGGTTTCACAAAAGCTCTCAAGAGGAAACATTAATTAGGATTCTACGAGGAATGGTGTTACTATCTGGAAAGGATGAGATGTATCTGATTTATCTGGCTTGACCTAAAAATATCCCCTGCTCTTAAATTCCCTGTCACACACAACAATAACACTCCCAGTCAGTCTGTTTCACAGGTGCTGAGTGCAGTGGGTGAGCGTTCCAAACCATGCCTGCCTTAAAGGCCTTGACCCTGCTTTAGACCATAGAGCGAGTTCAGCTTCCATGCCAAAATGACAATTTAATCCTCACTCTCATAGGACACCACAGATACTTTTTTTAGACCCGCAAGAAAGAGTTATGCTTCTGAGATGGCATTATAGATTGTGTTCCCTCATCGGGTGGAGAGAGGGTATTGACAATTCTTTCACACATTTCCCTTATGGCCCTTTTGTAGAACTCCCACCACAATGTGCTATTGATGGAGCAGCTCACTGACAGTTCATTCTCTCCTTCTCTGCTTTCAGCGCAGCCATCCTTACTCACCCCCTCTTTTTTTCCATACTTCGATACTATTAGTAGGCCGTGCTCCCTGAGCCTTTATCTGAGAGGAGTGCATTCTCAGCCCCACGCCCTATCACTGCACAAATAACTATTATCAGGACCAGTTTCCTGTTATGGGCCAGCTGCCTTCCGTGGCATTTCATATGAGATTTTTTCTTAACGTCACTGAAACTTTATAGGGCCCCGGCCCCGCACTGTCATATCCTGTCCTCCTGTGCTTTTAACCCAGTGCTGTGTGCTTATCTCCCACCAGACCCATTAGAAAGCCTGGCGAGGAACTAATGAAAAACAAGAGTTCAAAATGTCTGGTCACTCGGAGAGAATGAGCTAATAACTAGCTGTCAGACAGAAGGTTTAATGCAGAGGCTGAGGTGGTGCGAGGAGGTTTAGCAGATGGACGTTTTCTTCTGAGAAAGTACGGCAGACTAAGAGAGGCTGATAAATTATAAGCTTCGGGTTTAGGCCGGTCTGATGATTAATACATTTTCATGTCATCTGCCACATGGAAAGTGTCTGAGGAAAAACAGCAAGATGGCATTTTAAGCGATCCAGCTGAGCTGTGGCTTTTTGGATGTTGAAGAGTGAACAACTTGACTAAGCACTGACAGAAACTGGTAATTGGTGTTTTCTGTTTGGCTTTTCAGCAATAATTATATTGCCAGTTGTTGGTCAATGCACTTGTTTACCTTCAATCTCTATACTGAGTTTTTCTCTGACACCTGTCTGAATTTTTAACATGCTGACCTGCAAATTCTGGTTGAGGTGGATCGTGAAACTGCCTCTTCTTCCATAAATCTTGCAGGGTTGTGCACCATTCAGAATTTTTTTTAATTTTAATTCAATTCAATAGCAAACAGGATGCTAGTTTATAAATTGCATTATTTTTAATTGATTAACTTTTCTGGACCAGGATGGGAAAACAATTATTTCCCAGAATGGATTATTGGTATGGTATTACATTTCTTTGAATTACTATTTAGTCAATTCCTCATCCTGTCCAATTCAAATTCAAATTCAACATGTGGGGGGTGGCCAATTTAAATTCCACCTCATGATTCAACAGTTCCTTATCTCGGAAAAGGCAACAAGGGGCCAAAAGTGTTCTTCCACACTTTTATCTGTGAGTAAAATGAGCTCCGTGACTTTTCCCAGACTAGGGTGATATTTTGTTGTCAGCTGAATGTGCAGGAGGAAACGCGGGCAGATCGGCACATTCCATTTCCTCTGACAACTTAACAGCCCTTGCCCCCACCCTTCCTCATTCAAAACCAGTTTGCTCCTGTTGTTTATTCTTCCACAACCCCTGACAGACGCGTTGATCCCCTGTTCTAAGATCAGAGAGCGTCTGTGCTGTTCTCTCTGGAGGGAAAGCAGTTAGTGTGTGTTAAAGTGTCAGCCTTGTGATATGCTTAGAGACTAGCAAAGTTAACTATTAAATGCTGTTGAATGTGGTTCTTTGTTATTCTGGGTTTGTTTGTAACACGTTCTCGTGTTCCTCAAAATTAATGCTTAACTTGTGTCTGGTTAAACAAAAGACTGCCTGAGTTGTGCATTCAGTTTAACATCAGCACCTTGAGGTTTGTTCATGGTTTTGCTGTTTGACAGCAAAAAATGGTGCCCAGAACAATTTGACCGTGGGATGATTATGTTTAATTGGAAGTGTGTCTATGTATAAATTAGGTCATAGATACCTACAAATCGTCATGTATCATTTTTGTATCTTCTGGTGCTTCCAACACCCTCTAGACCCTCATAAATGTGTATGCAGTACCTAAGGGATCTCATTATGTTTAGGCCATTTCTTTGATGAGGGCCTAGGAGATCTGTTAACAGCATGTCTAATCCACCAAGACATGGCAGAAAAAAAATTCATTCAGATGTGATGTTTTGAAACTGTTTTGACTGCCAATAAAATTGATCCTTGAGATGCGAATCATCCTTGGCGATTCTCCACATAAATTCGACATTGTTATCGCTCTATTTACAGGATGTTCCTGAGTATGTCTCAAGGTCTATCTATCTATCTATCTATCTATCTATCTATCTATCTATCTATCTATCTATCTATCTATCTATCTATCTATCTATCTATCTATCTATCTATCTATCTATCTATCTATCTATCTATCTATCTATCTATCTATCTATTTATCTATCTATCTATCTATCACCAGCTTTGGAACCAATCATGCTTAGAAAGGAACTGGGGTCATGTAGAGGTCAGTCATGCAGGCAGAGGACTGTGCTCTAGGAACATTGGCTCAAACCTCAAGCAGGAAAGTAGGTATCACGCTGTGACTCTGAATTCATAGCAGCCAGCATTTGCTATAGCCATAAAACCACAGAAAAAAAGCAATGGCTCATCCATGGTTTCTTGCAGTATACGCTTGAGACAGCCTGGGCTGAACAACATTTAAAAAAAAAATGGATTTAAACATTGTAAAAACCTCCAGGCCTAAAATATGGTTGAAACTAAAATTCCATAAGATGTTTTATGAGCAATTTTTAACTTTAGATCTTTGTAATTCCATTTGCAAAGACGGCAAATCTTTTTTCCGAGTTATTTTTGGTGAGATAGCTTCATAATGCTCCAAATATGTGCTTGATCCATCTGTGATTGGAGTGATGCCTAATGAAAAATAATCTGCACCATAATTACAACGGAATGCAATTAAAGGTACCATATGTTTAAAGTCAATGATTGATAACTCTGTATGATGTATTCTCTTTTTTTGTCAATATCCTGCACAGGTGGTTAATTAAGCATGCTTTGGAAAATACTTGTGGCTGATTTGTCATAAATTCAGATGCATTGCACTGTGACTGTGAAGACTACAACAATAGTCTGTGCTTCTTACCACATATTTTGAAATTTAGAGGTTGTGATTATATCTTAGGATGTTGCTGTGATTGCTGAAGTCTTATTGGGTGGAAAACAGTGTATTTTGACCATAGAAAAAATCTCCTAATGTGTTTTTTGCCCCAGGCTTGCTCTTAGAAGCTCCAAGCTTGAAGTACTCTTGGGAAGTGCATGACAAAAATAATCTACAAGTAAACCGAATAAGCTCACTCAGATTCATAGTAAAGACGTGTATGGATTTGAAGACTAAGAAAGCTGATATTCAAAATAGCTAACCATGAACAAAAGTGTACAGCCATACATATAAATGAGTAGAATCCCTCTTGACTGCTAAATACAAGTCTAGATGCAACAATAAATGTGTTTTAATGAATTTTAGTTGATTTATTCTTTATCGTTGCATTTCTTTGCAATCTGCAATAGTGTCTGCATTTTCTGTAAACAGGCCTATGTCTCTGCGGCTAAGATAAATTGGGAACTAAAGCTATCAGACAATCATGTCTAGTTCATTTTGGAGTTGGCACAGTGATACTGAATACATTATTTAAAAAAAAATTCTCACTACAGTTTTGCCAATACAACTGGTTGAATGCTTTATTTAAAAAAAAGCTTATTTTATAAATGTACCTCTATTCATACAGTTCTAAACCCCACAGAAATCCACTAAGTATATTATTCATGACTTTTTTAATCCATTTTCAAATGAATTGGTAACTTAAAGCGAGTAAAACTTGTGTAGGGCATACATAATGTACTGAAACAGAGAAAAGTGTTTCTGCACTGTAAAAACTAAAGGTGCCTCAAATATCCTGTCGGATACTCAAGGAACTTAAAAATGTAATTTAAGTGCCTCAAAGCTCTTTCTCCTATAGTAGGGTTCCTGGAGGATCACTGACAATCTTTGAGGTTCTTGCTCGAACTTATGGGATCCTTTAAGCACTTTGTATTCAGTTCAGAGGTTCTGGAGTCACCTTTTCACTACCATGAGACCTCGAAGTGCTTTGGGGGAAACTAGAGGAACTTGAATGCTATAAAAGGGTTATTGTAAGATCTTTTAACATTTAAGTGGTTCCTGGAAGATCTCTTATGTTAAAGCCAGCATCTGGAGGAACCCAATGGTTCTGTGAGGCCAGAATAAGATTATTATCCTATTATTGTTATAGGCTACTTAAGTTTAAAATAATAATAATAATAATAATATATTTCATAATTTATACTTCTGATTCAGTATACTTACATTTATTTAGTATAGACCTATTTTATTGATTAATTTAAAACTTAACTACCATAAATAGTAAGTAGCCTAATAATAATAATAATGATATGAAGAAGAAGAAGCAGGAAGAGACGAAGAATAAGAAGAAGCAGGTGGAGAAGAAGAAAAAGAAGAAGCAAGAGGAGAAGCAGCAGGAGGAGAACAGTTTTATTCTGTCTCGAAACTGCCTCTGCTGTCATCAGTGAACCTCGCGCTGCTCGCGCGCAACACAGCTCAGCTGATCGTCATCGGATTTGAAAGTAACGGCTCCTTTCACCAAAGCTTCAGCTGTTTGTTCGGCTCTCCGTTACAAGGTTTGTAAACTCGCCAAAGAAATATAAATACAGAGTCTACTCACTATATATTCAAACACATAGAAACTAATTTTATTTTATTTTTCTTTATCGTTTTTACAGTGTTTACCACTCGTTTATTGCACAGTATGTGGTATGAAGGTTTTTAGTCGCGAATCTCGCGATGCTAACTAATCTAATGAACTAGCTAACGTTAAAGATCAAATGGAAATCATTGACTTATTGTCTTAGATTGTTTTAGTCATTCACTTCAATGTATTATGTACAAATGTGTCTTCAAATTGCTGATATAACTAATTGATAGCTGATTCCTGCTGTCATTGGCTTTTGTTATGAATAACACAAGTGGATAGGCCTAGCTATAGTTAACGTTAGTTTGGTCTGTTTTTGTTTATTTACTACAGGTAATTTACCCTGATTCTTTCAAATACCATTTTCAAGACCTTTACTGACTAAAAAATATTATGTTGTGAATGGATATAATAAGCTTTGTTCTTTTGTTTCCCCAGAACAACCACTGCATTTCTAAAATCATCTGAACATTTCAGAGGCAACATTGAATTACAGTAAGTTACCTGCACCACATGCAAGTACTTTATTACTATGAACTCTTCTGTGTGAATTTGTTTTGTTTGACAGTGTACTTGTGTATTTTAATCAGTTATTCTCTGAAAATATTCCTTGATGCTCTCAAATCTCATTCATGTTACTCAGAAAACTTTTCTGGGACATTTTTGGAGCTTAACAGAACATTTAACCATTTTTACATAAATTGTTGCATTGAATTGAACTAGACAAGTGTACATAAGAATGTTTTCATTAATGATTTACACAATTTTGTTCTGCTTGTCTCATGCAGTGAAATTGAATGATGACTGGGATCATTATGCCCGAGATCTGCGTTTGGGTTCCACAGACAGAAAGTCAAACAGGTTAGTAATGTCACAAGGCTAAGGAAATTATTTTAAGTTCACAACTATCACTTTAATAACTTTGCTAATAGTAATTTTGGTTCTTTGCAGGGACCTCTGTAAGCTGAAATACAAGTTTGAACAAGAATAAAAAATCCTCCTGTAGACCTGAAAATCATTGAAGTACCTGGACCATCCACCAGAAAAGAGGGAAAACAAATGGAAAATTAAGCTGCTCCACCTTTTGACTTTTTTTTAGTCGTGAAGTACCTCACATGTCCCTTGTGAAGATTTTATTATTGATTGCATTTTATGTTGCAGCGAGTAAAGGTGCGGTCACATTTGTGAAATTCGTGAAATTACACGGGCAAAAAAGTCCATTGACCATTGTCAGCAGTGTAGCGACGTAATGTATGAAGCACAGCTCACACAGGAGTCACTTTCCAGCAGCTTTCTGTTGGTCTAATCCAGCCAATTCCAGTGACCAACTTGGTCCCATAGTGACATTTTTGACCACACATAAAATTGCTGATTGTGTGGATTCTTATTGAAATGACTGGAATTCACCAGTGAAAATTCAATGAACAACAGATAATTATACTGCACCTTAACTATCTATCTTGTTTCTAGTGAGAATACTCAACAACCATTTATGAGTCCTGTTGATTCAAGTCACACATTTAAGCTTTTCAAAAGCCCTATGGCTTTTCATTACAGTCTCCAGTCTCACGGCATCACAGACTTCAATATTTTACGATTCAAAAATAGCTTAATAACTAACCATCTGAGATTTCGGTATAGAGATAAAAGTTAGGATTATCATTTTCAGGAATTTTACAGCACAATGAGTGTATATTAGCACCGTTTGATGTTTGTTTTTGGCATCTGATAGAGCTTTTGGATTTGGAAACAGTGACATCAGACTTAACAAGCTTAACACAACTTAACTTTAGTGAAGATGCACTTTTTTAATATTTTTTTTATATGCAACATTATGTGTTTCCATGCATTTTGTTGAGATGTCTTTTCTTGTATAGCCTATTGTATATACACGGTTGATTATTCATGTTGCTTATGTATTATACTATTTGTTTGTGTATTCTATTCATTGATATTCATCTATACTAGCTTCTTTTCCCAAGTGTATGGAAGTGTATGTATTAAAATGGATCTAAAATATGTAATAAACAATTCTTATTTTGTATTTGGTTCAGTTTGTATATTATAATAATAGAATGGTATAAAAATGAATGGTAACCATAGTAACAACATTAAATAATAATGAATAAATACAAATTGGTTCCTGGAGGCACCCAAAACGGTTCTACACAGTGCCTAATATAGGAGTTCCTCAGGAAACCTGGGTGGTTCCTCAGAGAACCGCCCCTTTTAAAAGGGTTCCTAGAGGATCTACAGACGGTTCCGCCGGTGTGGCAAAGTGAAGAACCCCAAAAGGTTCCTCCAGGCACCTTTTCTTTTTACAGTGTGATTTGCTTTTTAGCGATTCAGCTCATTTCTTGGCAGATTTCAATTAAGCTGATATTTCTCCTCCAAAAGTGTTGTTCTTTGCAGTGCTCAGAACTTTTTAAAAGCTGTTGTCACCTAAAAGTGTTCCTTACCAAGCTGTCCCAAGTTAAATCTTAATACCTCAAGTTTTCACTTAAAATTGGCTCTTGTCTTTACAAATACTCGATTCTGATTGGTCAATTGCATTATTACACAGTCAGATTCTTTCCATGTTTTGAGAGAGACCTGATCAGCTTGACTGGGTTTGCTTGGGATATTAAATTAATCATTACTTACTTATCATTCTGTTAGAGTTGTGTTGTATTTTTTGTTACATTAATCACAATTTTGAAAACATTATTCTTTATAGTTTTAAACACGCTTTTGGAATAAACTATAGCTGTTATTTTTTTTAAACGAAGATTTTAAAGTTAATTCACCTTTAGTATTTCCCCCTCAATTCATTAAGAATTGTCTTGGAAAAAGCTCTCTGTTCAGTCTTCCTCAAGCTGTTTTCGCATAAAGTCTGCAGGACTCAATTCTCCCTCATTAGAGAGTGATGCAGAGGGCCTCCATGCTGTTGCTTATCTCGTTTAAGCGATTCCCCTTCTCTATTCGTGGGAAGCACCCTGCCTCCACCCATCTGCTAAACAGGGCTCTTGATTAGGGGCAGTGGAGAGTGAAAGGCATGTGACATGTTGGCACTCTTGCCATGTGGTCTGAATGACTCATTCTGAAGTGAGTAACTCTCTGATCTAATCAGCAACTTCTCTCGTTTCTGCCACATTGGGCTGAGAGGTGGCCATGCATGTCCTTGTGCTTTTTTGAGGTAAAATCTGAAATGATTCCTTAAAGGAATAGTTCAACCAAAAATGTAAATTCTTTCATTATCTGTGCTATTACTCATGTTGTTCCAAACCTGTATTACATGTAGGACACAAAAGCATCATAAAAGTATCATGAAAATGGTCCATGTGACTCGTACACTACAGTCATGGCCAAAAGTTTTGGCTGAAAAATTTGAACAAATTTTGTTTTTCAAAGTTAGCTGCTTCAGTTGTTGTGGTGTTGATTAACATTGTTTCATTATTTGGCAGAGTGATCAGATGAATTTTAAATAATTGCAAAAAGCTTAATTGACCATTCGTTATCATTCAGTAATCATTCATATTGGATTATAAGTGCAGACTGATTGCTATAAACGGAGGGAAGAAAAATGATATGATTAATAACTTATGACAGCATATGTTTTTACATTGCTTTAACTCATCAAAATAAGTTAAGCAATTTTCAACTTTTTGCAGTTATACAAGATTCAACTCATTTTTTTTTAAGTCAGTTTAATGTAATTTAAGTTGAAGTAACTTAAACATCCAAGTTGATTGGACTTAAAGGCATCAACTCTTTTTACCGCGTGCTTCCAATCAATGTGTTCTTGTGTTAGCAATGGTTGCTAAGAATACTGCACCTGAAAGAACCATTTACCGGATCACCAAGAACTTGAAGGAGAGATGTTCAACTTCAGTGAAGAAGACTAGCCTGGCTTACGTCAGACCACGTCTCATTGACATTGAGACGTGGTCTGGGAACCACATGTTCATTTTCTTGTATTTGAGGCGTGGTTTACGAATGCCCAGAGCCGTTTATTGGGTGCCACGAATGTCTATCAAATGCGCGTGTACGTAGCTCATAGCCAATCGTTTCAATTTTACCAGATGACGTATGTAGAGCGACAGAAATTAGACGAGAAAGAAGACGATGGGTCAAAGATTTATTTGCGTTCTAAACTACTTAGAACAAGACCTAAGGCTGCATCGAAAGGTAACTTCGCGTCTGCTGCCATGTTTGATCCATAGGTATAAACAAACTGCTTCGGTGTGTCGCATAGACGTCGTCATCGTCTTGCTGCTCCCTCCCCGTTCTGTGATTGGTCCCCTCGCTGAGGCGAAAATTTGGTCCATGGTATCCAGACTGCCTAGCAGCGTGAATAAAATCACGCTGCGCAAAGGCAGTATGGGGAAACCCAGGCTAGAAGAAGTGTCCCAAAGTGTCCAGAAAGTGCCACAATCTCCTACTGAGGAGTCAGCTGCGGAATTGTGTTGCCACCAGTACAGAGCTTGCTCAGTATTGGCAGCAGGTGTATGCGAGTGCAGTGAGGCCAAGACTTTTTTACAATAGCCTGGTGTCAAGAAGGGCAGCAAAGAAGCCACATCTCTCCAAGAAAAACATCAAAGACAGACTGAAATTTGTCAGGATGTACAATGATTAGACAGCAGAAGACTGGTGCAAAGTTATTTTCTCTGATGAAGCCCCCTCCCGACTGTTTGGGACAATCGATTGTCTGGAGAAGAAAAGGTGAACGCTACCGTGAGTCCTGTCGTGGCAACAGTGAAGCATTCTGAGACCATCCATGTGTGGCGTTGCTTGGGAGTGGGGACTCTCTCCCAATTCTGCCTAAAAACACTGCCATGAATAAGAATGATATCAAAACATCTTGCAAGAGCAACTTCTTCCACAGATCCAGGAGCAATTTGGTGATGATCTGTGCATTTTCCAGCATGATGGAGCACCATGTCACAAGGTAAAAGTGATAATCAAGTGGCTCGGAGATCATTACATTGACATTTTTTATCCGTGACCAGGCAACTCCCCAGATCTTAATCCCATAGAGAATCTGTGGTCAATCATCAAAAGGCAAATTGGGAGCATAATAGGAAAAGAATGGATCCCCATCAGTCAGGATTTGGCCCAGAAGCTGCAAAGGTTATGAAGAAGAAGGGTCAACACTGTAAATATTGATTCTTTGCAGATATTGAATGTTTTTGACACTAAACGCCTTCTGAAATGCTTATCATTGTTTTCCAGTATACCATAGAAATGTGGAGAAACAAATCTACAAGTCTTCTGAATTTGTATCATACAGTAGCTTTGTGTGAAAAATGGACAAGAATAACAAGTCACACAACAACAAATAAAGACAGTTTTTGGTGAACTATCAATTTAACAAATGTGTTAGCAATCTCTGTCATTCTCCATATGGTGTACAGTAGTTGTGTATCTGGGTATTGATGCAGAGTCTAATAATTTATTCCATTCTTTCCTTTCTGTCCCCCATGTGTTCTAAAAGGGTAATGTCAGGCCTTGAGGTGATGTAGAGGGGTCATGGATGGGGCAGAGCACCACTGTGGAGTATTGTGGTGTCAGCAGGGTGCTAGAGTCATAGAGAAAACCCCTGTTATTTAAAGGAATCATCAGAGGACACCAAGGTGGAAAAGTAAGCTATGTATTTACTAGAATGAGACCCCCTAGCTCTGCTCATGTACTAGGGTGGATATTACATTACGATGGTGATGATTGTTGGCTCTATAGACCCACTGTGAAAGTCTGACCTCAGAGAACGAGGCTTTCTGTGCTGCTTGCTAATAGATATTAGGCATTTTCTAAACTTTTCAGTGTTTGAAAGTTTAAGATGCAGCAACAATGAAATGCGGCTTCTTGTAAAAGTATGTAGACCTTTTGTTCTCTGAGATTTTGGTTCAGTGCTCTGAAGTTCAAGGTTAACTGTTTTAATTTGACTATACTTTAAGAAATCTATCTATTCAAAATAACATGGCATAAGTATTCAGCCCCTGTGTTTGGACAGATTAAAAAAATAAAAAACATTTTCAACTCTGTCAATCTGTCAACTATTATTTATTTAAACATCTAGCACATTTTCTAAATTAAAAACACACTTACTTACTTTTTTTGGTTCTCTGTGTAGGGCCTCATCCTCTGGTTAATTTCTGACCCTGTTCAGGATGCATTGACAACACTGATGCAATGTCTGTGCAATTTTAACATTCATTTGGCATATTATTAAACCAGAGCATGGGAGAAATAGACATGTTAAAACAACAATAGACCCAATAAAAATGGGTTGGGTGATCAATTTATGGACTTTTATGGTGAATCATGCAAAATCATGTTCAAAAGGGAATTCGGCAAAGCCATCATGGTGGCATTTCACATGATGAAATCATAGTTGTCCTAGTGCTCACTAGATTGCCTGAATAAAAGTCCTCCACAATCATTCCCAAAATACCTATTAGAGTGATTTTCAATAACTTTATTGATATATCTTCATTGATAATATTATTCTGAAGTCTCCGATGGGTGGGGGTTCATTTTAACATAACTAATTACTTTGGTCACTCTTTACGTCTGTCTGTGGGTCTTGCAAATATTTAACCAATGAGAAGTATTAAAAAGAGCTTGTGACCAAATCTCGTAACCCCATTGCCTCCTCAAACTGTCCGTCAAACCTCATAACTCCGCCCCATCTCTATTGTGGACGAAGTGCCACAAGCAGTTTGGAGCGTCTCTGCTTATTTACGATGCGAGGGTAAATAAAGAACTGTTTCTTTAAAGTACAGGATTTTCTTTACTTAAGAAACACTGAGCAGTGAAGAGTGTCTTTTGTTTGTCATCGAGTCACAGGAAAAATGGCCTGTGCTTAGCGCTTCATTATATAATGTGAGATTTTGGCCAAATGACAGAAAAAAACAAAAACAGAAAAAAAGGAGCGCCCACATAGTGTGGGGTGGCCCAAAATTTGCTTTTGCCTATGTCACAATATGAGGTAAATCCGGCCCTGATTGTCTTTCCTCTGGAGAACAGGAGGGTGAGATTCTGAGTGTGTGAGTGCAAGTGTGAGGTCGGCACAGGGTGAAAGCTGAGTTCTTACTCCGTTGCCATGAGGAGAGTTTATTTCAGAAACTGATTGAAAATTCCAAGTTACTGTCGCCAGTCTCAGGAGCTCCGTTTAAATGCCAGAGCAGCTCTCAATGCATGACAATTGTAGTGATTTCCCCTGGCAACACTCTTATAGTGAGCACTCACCCTAAAAGTCCTCCACCAAAAGCACAGTGAGAGCGAAAGGTCTATGGGAAAGTCAAGTGCTGAGAAATCTTAAGCTTTTATTTAAGGTTTTGAATTAGACCAGGGCAAGATTCATGACCAACACAACAGAGGTGACTAGAAGCATGGGCTTTTGGATTTAATGCCACATTGTGACATTTAGTGGATTGGCCTTAATTCAGTTTGTGGGAGTGAGTGTTGGCCGAAATGGCATGTTGACGCATTTAGTGCCCTGACCTTGATGTGTCAGTACGGTTTAAAAGTGTTTGTTGATGTTTGTACCTCACAGCGAGTGTTCTGTAATGCGTGTTATATCTTTAAGAAGCCCTTGGGCCAACTTCCCACTGTAAACTTTTCTATACTTACACACACATACAACACATGCCCACTTGCACGACAGCACACTGGGTCTTGCCTGCTTACAAACCCCCTTTATCCCCTCTGACATTTGCAGTCAATAATCTGGAGATAACGGCATGCTTTGAATCACAAAGCAGCACTGTCAAACATTTTCTAACTTGCCTTCCTCTTGCTGTCTTAGTGTATATCTCGTCTCATACCTCTCTCCTCTCTTCTCATATCTCTCTCCTTTTAATCAGGAAAAATATGGTGGAAGAAATTGGAAATGAGACGCTTTGCTGTAAAAGGTGAAAAATGGTCCTTTAGGCAGAAGTGTACGCTTACAGTTGGAAAAGTTTAACTTAAGCACATTCAAAAGAACAAAGACAAAAAGAAGGTTCTGGAACTCTTTTCACATGAACACATTGAAGTTGTGTATTCTGAATTTGATTTAGCTAAATAAGGATTTAGCACAAATGTAGGATTGTTAATTTAAGTCTGTATTGTTTGGTTAATAGCAATATGCAGCTACTAATTGGATGGACAGTGTAATACAAAGCATATTCAAATTTGCTCATCCATTCTGAATCTAGTCTTGCAGCCTATTCTGATTAAGAACTACATACTTAAAGGTGCTATATGTAACTTTTCTTCTAAAATGAATCCTTTTTTTATTGCCTGTGTGTGAAGGGGTTGTAATCACACATTACAATGATCCAGTTGTCGGGTTTTGCTATTACCTCTGAAGGCCAGTATTTCTATTTCTATGTGAAGTCTCCGGGTCGGATTTTCTGCGAAATCCATCGGATGTGACGTGGATGCGCGCTCCCGAGCCTCTCTCCTTTTTATATACAGTCTATGCGACGGCATTGCAGCTGACGACATGGAGTCTGATAACACACAAAAACGACCTGCTTCCAGCACAACACAGACTCAACACAAACTCCACATTAATATAAAAAACAAAACAAAACAAAAATGTATCTGCTGAGTCAGGCCAAACGTGAATCGGATCGACTTTGGACGAAAACACGGATCAACATCGGCAGAGCGTTTGAATTATGGAGAGACCTCCGCCATTTTTATTGTGATAAATTACAAGTTTTCAGATATGCTGAAATAAATAATGGTAAACTGTAATGAAATAGCAAGGTAAACTACAACATATATGAGACATGAAATGAATACAAAAGACTGTTCCAGGATAACAAAAAGTAGGTGCCAGATGTAACTTTTATTTTTTATATACTAGATCTACTGTCTAACGTCACTCATCCCACTACTATCATATTGTTTATAATACACATTTCCAGACACATTCAGTACAGTAATGTTACTTCGCTCTTGTGTTCGAGCACGCGCAAGAGCACGAGCGCTCTTGTAAAAATTGGTTGCAATCTGAAACATCACCGATAGAGGCCGCTAAAAAAATACATATAGCACCTTTAAACCATGTCGCTTAGTTTATGGCTTCAAGACAAGTAGCCCCTCCCACATTGAAATCTCATTGGATCGAAGCACTGCTCTTCATCAAACATGGATGAGTAGAAAGAGATTGTGACAGTTTAATGTCAAATATGATTTATATTATTATATTTCCTCAAGGAAAACTATTAAAAAAAGCATCCGCAGTGTTTTTACAGTAGCAACTGTGCATAATTTTTCAGCTGTTTGTTATTTCCAGACTATCATAAAAGAGTGTTGTTGTTGTTGTTTTTACATTTCCTCAATGCTGCTTTTTACAGTTTGAAATGAAGAAATTTTATGTTCCACCCCAGATAGCAGACGGATGTGGGCCACTTCAGGCAATGATGCGGCACTGGTGGCCTTCTTATGGCCCGGACCAAATGTGTCTGAGCCTGAAGTGGCCCACATGTAAAATGGCAAATATGGCCCAAAAAATGTAAATCACATGTGGGCCATTTTAGGCAAAGATGCGGCACTCATGGCCATGTGTAATCTGAATCTTAGCCTAAAGTGGCCCATTTGATAGATAATAAATATGGCCCAAATATGACAAACCAAATGTGGGCCACCTATGGCAAATATGTGGCACAATTGACAATGGCTAATCTGGATGTAAACCAAATATGGCCCACATATGTTTCAGCAAATGTGGCCCAGTTATCTTAAAACATATCTGGGCCAGGTTTGGCAAAGATATGGCTCAGTGGCACTGGCTCATCTAGATGTGAGCCAAAAGAGGCCCACATATAATGTTGCAAATGTGGCCCAGTTATTTTATAACATATCTGGGCCAGTTTTGGCAAAGATATGGCACAGTTGCACTGGCTCATCTGGATGTGAGCCAAAAGTGGCCCACATATAATCCTGAAAATGTGGCCCAGTTATCTTATAACACATCTATGCCAGGTTTGGCAAATATATGGCTCAGTGACCACTGGCTCACCTCGATGTGAGCCAAAAGTGGCCCACATATAATGTTGAAAATGTGGCCCAGTTATCTTATAACACATCTGGGCCACGTTTGGTAAAGATATGGCTCATCGAGCACTGGCTCATCTGGATGTAAGCCAAAAGTGGCCCACATATAATGTTGCAAATGTGGCCCAATTATCTTATAACACATCTGGGCCAGGTTTGGCAAAGATATGACTCAGTGACCACTGGCTCATCTAAATGTGAGCAAAAAGTGGCCCACAAATAATCCTGAAAATGTGGCCCAGTTATCTTATAACACATCTGGGCCAGTTTTGGCAAAGATATGGCACAGTTGCACTGGCACATCTGGATGTGAGCCAAAAGTGGCCCACATATAATCCTGAAAATGTGGCCCAGTTATCTTATAACACATCTAGGCCAGGTTTGGCAAATATATGGCTCAGTGACCACTGGCTCACCTCGATGTGAGCCAAAAGTGGCCCACATATAATGTTGAAAATGTGGCCCAGTTATCTTATAACACATCTGGGCCACGTTTGGTAAAGATATGGCTCATCGAGCACTGGCTCATCTGGATGTAAGCCAAAAGTGGCCCACATATAATGTTGCAAATGTGGCCCAATTATCTTATAACACATCTGGGCCAGGTTTGGCAAAGATATGACTCAGTGACCACTGGCTCATCTAAATGTGAGCAAAAAGTGGCCCACAAATAATCCTGAAAATGTGGCCCAGTTATCTTAAAACAAATCTGAGCCAGGTTTGGCAAATATATGGCTCAGTGACCACTGGCTAATCTGGAAGTGAGCCAAAAGTGGCCCACATATAATGTTGCAAATGTGGCCCAGTTATCTTATAACACATCTGGGCCAGGTTTGGCAAATATATGGCTCATCGAGCACTGGCTCATCTGGATGTGAGCCAAAAGTGGCCCACATATAATGTTGCAAATGTGGCCCAATTATCTTAAAACAAATCTGGGCCAGGTTTGGCAAATATATGGCTCAGTGCACTGGCTAATCTGGAAGTGAGCCAAAAGTGGCCCACATATAATGTTGCAAATGTGGCCCAGTTATCTTATAACACATCTGGGCCAGGTTTGGCAAATATATGGCTCATCGAGCACTGGCTCATCTGGATGTGAGCCAAAAGTGGCCCACATATAATGTTGCAAATGTGGCCCAATTATCTTAAAACAAATCTGGGCCAGGTTTGGCAAATATATGGCTCAGTGACCACTGGCTAATCTGGAAGTGAGTCAAAAGTGGCCCACATATAATGTTGCAAATGTGGCCCAGTTATCTTATAACACATCTGGGCCAGGTTTGGCAAATATATGGCTCATCGAGCACTGGCTCATCTGGATGTGAGCCAAAAGTGGCCCACATATAATGTTGAAAATGTGGCCCAGTTATCTTATAACACATCTGGGCCACGTTTGGTAAAGATATGGCTCATCGAGCACTGGCTCATCTGGATGTGAGCCAAAAGTGGCCCACATATAATGTTGCAAATGTGGCCCAGTTATCTTAAAACAAATCTGGGCCAGGTTTGGCAAATATATGGCTGAGTGACCACTGGCTCATCTGGATGTAAGCCAACAGTGGCCCACATATAATGTGGCAAATGTGGCCCAATTATCTTATAACACATCTGGGCCAGGTTTGGCAAAGATATGACTCAGTGACCACTGGCTCATCTGGATGTGAGCCAAAAGTGGCCCACATATAATGTTGCAAATGTGGCCCAGTTATCTTATAACACATCTGAGCCACGTTTGGCAAAGATATGGCTCATTGAGGGCTGGCTCATCTGGATGTGAGCCAAAAGTGGCCCACAAATAATGTTGCAAATGTGGCCCAGTTATCTTATAACACATCTGGGCCAGGTTTGGCAAATATATTGTTGAGTGACCACTGGCTCATCTGGATGTAAGCCAAAAGTGGCCCACATATAATGTGGCAAATGTGGCCCAATTATCTTATAACACATCTGGGCCAGGTTTGGCAAAGATATGGCTCAGTGACCACTGGCTCATCTGGATGTGAGCCAAAATTGGCCCACATATAATCCTGAAAATGTGGCCCAGTTATCCTAAAACAAATCTGGGCCAGTTTTGGCAAAGATATGGCACAGTGGCACTGGCTCACCTAAAAATGAGCCAAAAGTGGCCCACATATAATGTTGCAAATGTGGCCCAGTTATCTTATAACACATCTGGGCCAGGTTTGGCAAAGATATGACTCAGTGACCACTGGCTCATCTGGATGTGAGCCAAAAGTGGCCCACGTATAATGTTGCAAATGTGGCCCAGTTATCTTATAACACATCTGGGCCAGGTTTGCCAAATATATGGCTCAGTGACCACTGGCTCATCTGGACGTGAGCCAAAAGTGGCCCACATATAATGTTGAAAATGTGGCCCAGTTATCTTATAACACATATGGGCCAAGTTTGGTAAAGATATGGCTCATCGAGCACTGGCTCATCTGAATGTGAGCCAAAAGTGGCCCACATATAATGTTGCATTTGTGGCCCAGTTATCTTAAAACATATCTGGGCCAGTTTTGGCAAATATATGGCACAGTGGCACTGGCTCATCTGGATGTGAGCAAAAAGTGGCCCACATATAATGCTGCAAATGAGGCCCAGTTATCTTAAAATGTATTTGGGCCAGTTTTGGCAAAGATATGGTACAGTGGCACTGCCTCATCTGGGTGTGAGCCGAAAATGCCACCCATATGACATGGCAAATATGGCCCATATAATTCATAACAATTTGGACCACATTTAGAAAATATACAGCACAGTCAGCATTGGCTAATCAGGGTGTAAGTCTAACTTGGCCACATTCGAAATATGCCCCCCAAAAATTTAAACCTACATGACAAGTCCATTTCTGGCTTAGATGCAACACTTCTGACAATGGCTAATTTAGCTTAAAAAGGACAGACTTTGAAACTGCCTTGAATTTTTTTTAACAACATTTAACAATATTTTTGGTATAGATGCAGCAGACACTTAGGCTCGTGTACACCAATACGTTGTTTTTTTTCAAGCGACTGGTGTGTTTCTTCAATTGTTTTCAATGAGAGGGTAACGAGGTGCTGAGCTTTTTTATTTTTATTTTTTTTATCTGGCTATAAAGCGCTGAACACTCAGCATTTTTTACAGATCGGCTATTGAGTTAAAGAATGTTCAACTTTGGTTAAAATGCTCATCACTGTCACTTTCTACCAGACCGTCCAATCACAATGGAGGAGGGGCGGGAAAAATACCACACCGACCAACTGTCACAACATTCTTTCTGTACAACATCAAATAGCAGAGTAGATGGAAAAATAATATTTCTGGTCTCCGAACATACGTGTCTATACAAACATTATTAGTATTATACAAATTATCAGCGAAATCAGTTACAAGTAAACTGTGCCACGGATATTCTCAAAGCGTCTCAACAAAAAAAAAAAAACAACAAAAACGCTGCACTGCCAAAACACTTTCAATCGCTCACAGCTAGGCCTTTTCAGATTGCCATAGCATTTTCAGCTGGCTAAAAACGCTTTGATGGACACATGGCCTTAGGCTGGATGTGAGGGTACATGTACTTACATCTGACATAATATGCTATTGCTCACATATGTTTTGTAGGTAGAGTGTCTAGAAAAGTTCAAGTGTTTAAGTTCAAACTTATGAAGAGTTTTGTTATGGTTTTGGGATGTACAAGAAGATACTTAGTTGCTATTTGTACAAAGCTTGGGGCACAATGATTTTGCCAAGTACATGTCCCTGTATCAATATATTTTTGTTGATCTTGGAACATCATTCCTGTCCATAAAAATAGTCCTAACCCTAACCCTAACCCTACAATCAGAGGGACACTATAATAACACTGATCCAGAAGCATGGTTGAAAGCCTAAACTTGGCATAACTTCAAACTTCAATTCTAATTTGTCGATATGAATGCTGTTCCAGGATCAATAAAGATGTTGAGCCAGGAACATGTTTGGTGAAACCATCTTGCTAGCAGTGTCATCTAGGCCTAACTTCTAAAGCAGACCCGGACAAACTTCATATGTGGCCTCAAGATGAGTTAAATTTATGACAAATTAGTCAATCAAGATATTTCTTATTATTTGGCTATTTTTATAACAAATGTACTGGATTTGTTGTGGAGAATTGACTAGGTCAAAAAGGTTGTGATTCACTGTTCCTGTGACCCCACAAAGGGAAAGATTTGAAACCCCCTTTAAAATATTCAAGTATTTAAAATATAATGAAATGAAAAAATTCTAATATTTTCAATATTGAAAATATAAAAAAAATTATTGTAATATTTTAAAATGAAATAAACATATTTTAAATAAATAAATAAAGATTTAATTTTATTACATTTCTGGCTTAATATAATTTACATTTATACAACTGTCATTTTTAGGCTATAAATGATCTTTCTTAAAGATAAAAAATAATTGACATTATAATTGATGAAATACGATTTTTTTTTTTTTTGCTTCAGCTTACTTCTTTATAGAGATAATATCTCTATTTTGTTTATAACAAAATATTTACTGCATTTGAAGTTGTCTTTGAAAAAAAAAATCTAACTGACGATTCGGCCCTTTAAATTTAAACGTAGCCGTAAAGCGCGAAAAGGTCAGAGGATTGTCAGTTGGAGGGAAGACGAATACTGCAAACAATCAAGGTAAGATATCGATACATTTATATTTTCTTAGCGATTGCTTCGTTATATCCATGTTGTGTGAGTTAATGGAATAACTTCTAATTTCGAAGTAACATTATTTTGGCTGTTTTACCTCTAAGCTAGATCTATTATGGTTGTCGAATGCATAGGCGTCGATTTCGGTGGGGACGGTGGGTACGCGTCCCCACCAGATTTCGTCATGAGTCATTTTGTACCCACCACTCTTGGAAACATTGAGGCACGGTCGGATGTACCTAATACAAATAAAACATCTCCAGTTAACTAGCAGAGCATTCATTTAGTTCGCTCTTAAATAAGAGATCTAGCTAAAATGTTTTGTTTTTTAACTCAAGCTGAGCGCTCGTGTCCGCTGCTATCAGTGTCGTGGATACAGTGTTCTCTGTGGCTCGCGCACAGTCTTCACTCGGACGCGCACTTCAATCTATCGCCGTTGCGGAGAGACTCTGTATATATTCATTCCGGTGAAATTACAAAATAAAATGCACACAAACGTGTCCCTGGCTGCTTGATATAGACTGTAACCACTGATGAACATTATTCAGTTTTGAGAGAAAAAAAAACTATACCGAGGGCGGATTAGAACCCGTCACCTCTGACACGCTTGGCAAAAGATCTACCACCAGACCATTTAAGAACTCAAACAAAGAATCGCGGATCGATGCATTTATTTACGGGTTAAACAGGCTGCAAAATTTGTACCCAGCACTTTTGAAAATGCACTTCCGAATGCGTCTCTGTCCCCACCACATTTCAAACCAAACTGACGCCCGTGGTCGAATGCGAAATGAAAGTAACTTATCGATTGAACGGGCGCGCCAATACATTTAGATTTGCTCATGTTGCTCGATCTTGCCAACCTTCAGTCAGTTCTGCACGGTGAAAGTATTTAACACTTGTCTTATTTTGGCACAACAATGAAAAATGTATAATTGCCTATGGTGTAATATTTCATGCATGTTTACATTGGGCATACAGTGATACTGCAGTAACTGCACTAGTTTTATTACTCTGTGACATCATTTTTCGTTAACTAGCAATAATGCACAAATTACATGCTTTATCTTACAATAAAAGCTTTTATGAGATGATTACAAAGTAACAATAGCCTAATAGATATTATTGAGCAAGTTGGTTCAGGTATTATTACTCTATGTATTTCACATTTTTAGTATAGTCATTTTAAAATTAGTTTGCCTGCTTTGTTGTTGTTTTTTTTTTTTTTTTGTTTACTGTTTTGAGTCAGGATGTTTTTCACCTTAATAACACATGTCAATGTGATTTGCTACAGAAAACTGCTGGTGGGAATAAAATCGCCAACAGTTTAGAATTCACTGTCACCATTAAGGTAAGCTGCTGATACATTGCGTGTGGTACAAAATAAAAAAGTATCAATGTAAAAAATTTATATATTTTTTTCTTTCTTTCAGCGCACCTTGTTCTTGACTGCACTTCGTGAAATTGTAGGTGTAATTACTGTGTCATGGAGAGAGAAAAGTGGAATATCATTTGCAGCAATTTAAGGAAAAGGGCTGTTAAAAGAGTCACCCAGTTTATGAAATCTTTGAATGATGAGGTTAACAACCATAGTTAACCATGTAAACCTCTTGTAACCACAGCCACCTCAAGTGATCTGAGGGCACGGGCGCTTCGGTCTGCGCAAGCGCCGGAAAGCGCCGGAAGTGATCTCTCGCGCGGTTGCGGAAAAAATTCAACGTTGTCTGTTGATATATATCGAAATCGTCTTCCATTGCGATTTCCTGTATATCTAAATATGTTTAGATCTTCACAGTGAAAGGTAACACTTCCGAAATCTCTGTGTAAACAATGAGTGACGTACACGCGCGAGAGATCACTTCCGGCGCTTTCCGGCGCTTGCGCAGACCGAAGCGCCCGCGCCCTCAGATCACTTGGACGTGGCTGTGGTTACAAGAGGTAAAAACGATATAAATACTGTTCGTTTTCTCACACAAACTGTCTTAGGCCATCAATGTGTACTTACATTTACGAGTCATTAAATCATGTTTAATTTGGACTTCTCTGTGCATGCTCTTTGCACTGGCAAAGTATGCACTTGGCTAATGCTTGTCTTCCTGCTAATTGTGTCTTAAGATTTTAAAAGTTGTCTTATCCATCCTTGCATTTACAATGTTATATATTTTTAGGAACTGTCAGAAACAATAGACTGACAGCTGCGGCCACCGATCAAGAAATTGAAACATTTATTAAAAAATGGCTTCATCTGTCAAGTGACCGAGACGGAGGGAGAAGAGAAAGGGAGAAACGGAGGAGGTCCCAAGACACCTGTAAGTCAGTTACATTGTGTTTTTGCTATATGTGTATAATACCATGGTCTGTCTGAATACTTGATAAGGGCCCTAGAAAATCCGTTTTATTTTTTCCAAATTCTGTTTTATCAGTTTTCATTTTTGCTAATTCCGTTTTTTCCGTTTTCATGTTTGGGAATTCAGTTTTTTTTTACCCTTTACTGTTATTTTAGTCGTAAAAAGAGTGTGCTTTTAATGGTAATGATTAAAATGTACACAAATAAAATAGGAATGACCTTACATTTATTGAGGTAACTTTTCAGCACAAATACTAGGGATGCACCGAATCCAGGATTCGGATTCGGATTCGGCCGAATATTGGGCTTTTTAACGGGGTTCGGTTTCTGCCGAACCTCAGAATTTTTTTCCACCGAACCGAACCCTAGGCTTGCACTACGCGCGCTACGTCGAAGTCACCGATCAGTGAATGACATCAAAGTACCGCGTGAACGAATAGAGAGCAGACGGCTCCTTATGCTTTTGAATTGCTCTCGCGGGACTTTGATGTCATAAACTCATCTGTCTGGGCAGCGCCGGTTCAAGTCGAACAAGCCTGTAGTAGTTATTGCAGAGGCCAGACAGACTCACGGAGGCGATTGGCATCTCACAACTCGCACTTTATTCCACAATCGAACTTGTGTAACTGTCTGTCACACGTTCTACCGTCCACAGCGTTACTTAACAAAATAAGGTAAAAATGAGCATCAAACAGAAATAACCCGCATACATGGGCATGTGTTCGAGGCGCACGACACATACGGCGCGCAGTTCTTAAAGGGGACACACCTTATTTCCACTCGCTACAGTAGGTGGACCGTTCGAATGCAGTAGGCTGTGAGAAAGTGAAAATGGAACTCGTGAGCAGAAAAAGTGTTGTTTGGCAGTACTTTCAGTGAAAGAAGGCAATTCAAGTCGAGCTACATGTTCAATTTGCAATGCCGATTTGTCTCATGGTGGCAAGGAGTCAAGGACTCTAAATAGGCAACATCGCCGCTGTTAAAATGCATAATGTTGCTTATTCTTATTCTTTTTTTTTTCTTTTTTTTTTACAGTTATAAAAGTAAAAGTAGTGTTTATTATTTACAGTAATAAAATAAAATGAAAAATCCACTTTGTTTACTTCATTAATGTGTTTACTGTGTTAATGGACTGAGGATGAGAGTAGGATTCGGTATTCGGTTTCGGATTCGGCCGAATCTTAACCAGTGGATTCGGTATTCGGCCGAACCCCACAAATCTGGATTCGGTGCATCCCTAACAAATACTGCATGATGCAACATAACACTGCACTCTAAGTTCTTCAAGTAACAATAAAATATAGTTATGAGCTTTAAACTGTCCAGTAAAATAAATTATATTAGTTTATATAAGTTAAAAAAGTCACACTCTGTCTCTCTCACACTCTCGCGCAGTGTCGCTTCGCTTTTGTCCAGTCCGGCGCCTCAGAGACAGACGCGGTGTGCACGGAGGCGATGGTGCGTGAGTGAGTGAGACGGAGGGAGAGCAGGGAAAGGAAATGCAACTGAAGGAATACGCTGCGTGTTTTAAATAGCGTTAAAAAATGAATTAGAATTAGAAGCAGCCGAAAATGAATAGTGGAATAAAGTCATTATTTTTGTTTGTTTTTTGCGCACGAAAAGTATTCTCGTCGCTTAATAAACTTATGGTTGTGCCACTGTAGTCGCTTGGACTGTTTTAACGATGTTTTTAATACGTTTTCTGGGCTGGCAAGTTTCAATCCCTTAGAAGCCTATGGAGGAGTGATCCAGCTCTCAGATTTCATCATAAATATCTTAATTTGTGTTCCGAAGATGAACGAAAGTCTTACGGGGTTGGAACAACATGAGGGCGAGTAATTACTGACAGAATTTTCATTTTTGGGGGAACTATCCCTTTAACTACTTTAGTTGACATGAGGCATGAACAATTCTTTTACAGCATTTATTAATCTTAGTTAATGTTCATTGTGATGCTCCCTAATGCATTATTCAAATCAAAAGTTGTAATTGTTAACATTAGTTAATGCACTGTGAACTAACATGAACAAACAGTGAATGACTGTAACATTAAAAAAGCTTAACAAATAATGCAGTTCATGTTAGTTAATACTAGTTAATACATTAATTAATGTTAACAATTAAGGCCTTTAGGCCTCATTATACTTCTGCGTCGGACCTACGCCAGAGCCTCTACGCTATAGACTACGCGTTGGTTTTCATTTATACTTCTGCGTCGTTGTCCGCGTTGACGCGCAATTACACTTGTAGAGGGAGCATGTGAAACCCAAGGGAGCGGTCCTGGCAGACAAATCACAGCGCTTGCGTCCACGTAGAGTTGACGCGTTGTTACATTTTTGGAGAGGTGCACGTCAGGGTACGCCGAAGGGTACGCGCGCTACACACAGCCTACGACGTAGCTACGGCGTGAGTTCGACGCAGAAGTATAAATAGGCCTTTAGAGTTACCAAACCGTTTAATGCACTGGTAGGTCCAGTCCATTTTTTCCCGATTCAGTATTAATGTGCTATTGCTGTTAAAACACTATTGTAAAATCAGCATTCTGTTACTGAGTCAACAGTTGTTTTTTTGTGTTTCCAATAAAGGCTTGCAAGATTGCCATGATGACGCAGATGGGCCCAGTCAAGGAGGTCAAATTCTTTAATTTTGGATGGCTCCATTTGTCAATGTTTTCTAGTGTGTTTACTTCTGCGTTGTCTTTTTTTTTTTTTTTTTTTTGGATGACCAACTGGAAACATGTTTTGTTTTTTGTTTAGTTCTAAGATGCTTTATATGCACATATTTTGTGTTTGTTTATTCATACTATTTTTTTTTTAGATTGCTTAAATTGTAGTTTTGAAAATGGAAACTTGCACTTGGTTGTTCTTTGACAATACTAATAAATAATGCAAATGTTTTCAGAAATGTGTTTAAACTTCTCTTAACATAAGAAGGGGGCATTTTAAAATTTCTCTTTAGTGTATATTTCTCTTAGTGTCAGTCATATGGCACAGCATGCACACACAAAAACACACAGTTATGGTTTATTTATGTAATTCTTGGCAAACATGTGGCTGAACAAATGGCCTGCTTGTTGACCAGATCTGGCAAACAGGAGTGAATTGCAAAAGTGCCACCATTCCATGCTGCATGAGGAATGTTGGGAAAGACCAGTGTTTGTATAAAAATCAACTGTGGCCAGGTGTGGTTTATTTGGTTTGTGTTTGGGTTACATGTGGCATTGCTATGGCTTAATTGTGGCCCAAATCTGGCAAACAGGAGGGGATGCCTTAAGTGCCATAATTTTCATCTGGCCCACATACCACGTGAAATGATGGCACTTGAACGGTCCGTTCCTGTTTGCCAGATTTGGGCCACAATTAAGACATAGCAATGCCGCATGTCAGCCATAAACAAAACAAATGAAGCAGAACTGGCCCACATCTGGCCCAGACACCAAAATTGCTGTGGCCCAGATCTGGCCCACGGCTGACACTTTCATCTGGCCCACATACCGCGTGGAATGATGGCACTTGGGCGGTCCGCTCCTGTTTTCCAGATTTGGGCCACAATTAAGCCATAGCAATGCCGCATGTCAGCCATAAACAAAACAAATGAAGCAGAACTGGCCCACATCTGGCCCAGACACCAAAATTGCTGTGGCCCAGATCTGCCCCACACTTGACACTTTCATCTGGCCCACATACCGCGTGGAATGATGGCACTTGGGCGGCCCGCTCCTGTTTGCCAGATTTGGGCCACAATTAATCCATAGCAATGCCGCATGTCAGCCATAAACAAAACAAATGAAGCATAACTGGCCCACATCTGGCCCAGACACCAAAATTGCTGTGGCCCAGATCCGGCCCACAGCTGACACTTTCATCTGGCCCACATACCGCATGGAATGATGGCACTTGGGCGGTCCGCTCCTGTTTGCCAGATTTGGGCCACAATTAAGCCATAGCAATGCCGCATGTCAGCCATAAACAAAACAAATGAAGCAGAACTGGCCCACATCTGGCCCAGACACCAAAATTGCTGTGGCCCAGATCCGGCCCACAGCTGACACTTTCATCTGGCCCACATACCGCATGGAATGATGGCACTTGGGCGGTCCGCTCCTGTTTGCCAGATTTGGGCCACAATTAAGCCATAGCAATGCCGCATGTCAGCCATAAACAAAACAAATGAAGCAGAACTGGCCCACATCTGGCCCAGACACCAAAATTGCTGTGGCCCAGATCCGGCCCACAGTTGACACTTTCATCTGGCCCACATACCCTTTGAACTTTAAACTGTGGGCCAGATGTGGGCCAGTTCTGCTTCATTTGTTTTGTTTACGGCTGACATGCGGCATTGCTATGGCTTAATTGTGGCCCAAATCTGGCAAACAGGAGCGGACCGCCCAAGTGCCATCATTCCATGCGGTATGTGGGCCAGATGAAAGTGTCAAGTGTGGGCCAGATCTGGGCCACAGCAATTTTGGTGTCTGGGCCAGATGTGGGCCAGTTCTGCTTCATTTGTTTTGTTTACGGCTGACATGCGGCATTGCTATGGCTTAATTGTGGCCCAAATCTGGCAAACAAGAGCGGACCGCCCAAGTGCCATCATTCCACGCGGTATGTGGGCCAGATGAAAGTGTCAAGTGTGGGCCGGATCTGGGCCACAACAATTTTGCTATCTGGGCACTGCCTTTTAATTGCTTTTCTATGTACATTTGTGGTAGACGTCTTTGACCATTGCAATATGTCTTATGTGTGAGCGGCACATTTTTTTAAATGCCATGTTAACCCTCTGGGGACCAGAAACGCGCCCGCGCGTTTTGCTGTTTTTTTTTCACATAGCAGCAACATAGACTTAAAATACTCCGTCATTTATGGTCATATAAATAAAATCAATACATGATTATAAACTATAGAGGGTCTTCTTTTTTTTGTGTACACTCACATTAACATCAAAACCGTGTGTTTTATTTTAAATAAATAAAATAAACAGGGTGCGCTTTCAGCTCACTCTGTCTCCGCAAAAATCTTTCTGAAACATGTCTGGAAAATTAACGGAAACTCCGCTAATACTTATCACACAAACATGAAACATACCTCTAAAGAACGCTTTAAATTTTTACTTTTAAATAAAACAATTCACATTTAAAACAAATATTCTCCTGCAATGTAAACTGTATAAAACTAAAGAGAAGTACAGTTTCTCCGGTCTCAGCTCATTATCGTTAATTTGTTCACACCCACTCGCAGAGCGCGCTATTCATAAGATAATGTGTTGAGGCCATTTGCAAAATAGAAACGCCCCCAGGCAAATGCCTTAAAAGCAGCAAGTTTCATAATAAGATTCACTCACTTTCCTGCGCATTTGGAAGATGACACGATACACCGGCGCGGAAGCTCTTCAGCTCGTCCTGGACAGTGACGAAGAGTTCACATTTTCCTCAGAAGAAGAGCGGGACTCCGACGATGAGCGTTTGTATTTTGAAGAGCGACTTGATCCAGCCATGGATACAATTTCGGATGAGTAAGTCTTTTAGTTGAACTTACATTAGTTGACAAGCTATTTTATATAAACATGTACATATTTTACTGGTTGGACTATTTCCAGACTTGCCATCCAGTAGCCTATTCAGAGTATTAAAATTTAAAATATATCTTAATAGGCAGGTTTTACTTACATTTAAATTGTCTAGCCTATAGGCTAAATGCTGTATGATATGTAAAATGATATTTAAAAAATATTATCTATGTTTAGATTATATTTTGACTAGGCTATAGTGTTTATGCTGCCTCATTATCATCAACTAAGCGTGTGCTTGCATTGCCTCGCAAATATCTGTTGTAAATGTGCTGAAATGTGTAAATATGCCCGGTTGATGAAGTGCGCAAATGTGTTAATGTTTAATGTTAGTGCTATCTCCGGTAATGGCACATTGACACGCATATACAGCATGCGTCTACCATTTTTCACATCAGTTATTCATACTATAGGCCAATGGTACTATACTTTGAAATATTTATGTAATAATAGTTTTCAACTTTTTTTAAAGGAATGTAGTTGCAGCATCACTACCTTCACCTGCCACTCGGAGGGCGCGCAACACAGTCGAAAATCAGAAAGAGTAAGTAGATATTTACCCACTATTTTACAGATGTTAGTTCAATTTTGTTTATATAGGCTACTTAGTGATAATATATTTATTTATATTTGGAGGTTGGTTGATAATGTTACATATGTTTTATCAGCATGCTAATGCCTATCAGTTATACATGTGCTGGAATAGTAGGCCTACTCTGTAAATTATGATAATAAGTTTTCAACTTTTTTTGAAAGGAATGTAGCTTGCTCACTCTCACCATCAACTGGAACTCGCACTAGGAGGGCACGCAACAACACAGACGGAAATCAGAAAGAGTAAGTACATATACCCACTATTTTACAGATGTTAGTTCAATTTTGTTTATATAGGCCTACTTAGTGACGATACAATATGCATATGTGCCTGTGTGGCTTTGCAAAAATTGTGTTGTTGTTATGCATGCTAATATTACAATTAGTGATTGGTAATGTTAATATAAAAGCTTATTTTTTGTTATTTTATCAACATGCTGATTGTCCATCAGTTATGCATGTGCTGGCATAGTACTTTGTTAAACCTTTATTAATATTATTATTTTTATAGGAATGTGGTAGCATCACTCTCACCTTCACCTGCAACTCACACTGGGAGGAGGGCACGCAACCGGTGTCGCTCAGTTTTGAGAACAATTGAAAATGACAAGTAAGTAATGACAGGCGTGGTCTGCGAGGATAGCGATCTGCCTTTACTTTTGTTATTTTACTCACATTTGATTTGCTTAGAGCCCGCATCAATGGGGCATAAGCATTTACTGTGAGATACCTGTCTTTAGTTTTGTTTATTTTACTCACATTTGATTTGCTTAGAGCCCGCATCAATGGGGTATATGCATTTACTGTGAGATACCTGCCTTTAGTTTTGTTTATTTATCGCTCACAATTGCTTTGTTTATAGCCGACTGATTATTTATTTATTTTACTCACATTTGATTTGCTTAGAGCAAATTTAGAACATTTAGTTTCTCCACATAGAGTAATTACAATAAAACAGATTGAAAACCTTTGAATCTCCTCTCATTCTTTGTTCAGGCTGCCTCACTTGATGGGCCATTAGCCATTGGGAGAGTGTCTGTCACACCCCTGGTCTGAAGCTCATTAATATTGATAGGCCATTACCACTCCCACGCATAAACCTCTTCTGACCAAAAAACTGTCATACAAAGTATAAATGAATGTTATTGTGTTATGTGAACGATCAGGCAGGATGATTTTCACATCATTTTGAAGCCAGAACTCGAAGCGACAACATCCATTAGTCAAAAGTCTTGTGGACACATATTTAGTATGTGTTTTGTGGTTTTATTTCAGCAACTTTCATTTTTATTTTTTTCAATAACCACGCATAAACATTATTCTCTTAAAAAAACAAATATGTACATACATGTTGCTCACATATTATGGTAGCCCCGTTTGTGATATATAGAGTGAATTTACACCTTTGCCATTGACATGTTTATAAATAACTGAAAAAAGCACAAATGTCAGTGCATGTCAAAACATCCAAAGGGCCCCAAAAACACTCTGGTCCCCAGAGGGTTAATACCCAGCAAGCAATTTTGCGTTTAAAAGACATCTCATAGCCGTCCAAACTCAGCCCTGACGTCTAGTCTAAAACAAGGCAAAATTTGGGCTGTCAGTGAAAACGTAATGTCTAACCATAGCCCAAAAATAGACTAGTCATCAATTAGATAACGTCAAAGAATTGAAACCAAACACCTTGTAATTACTTTTGACTTTGCTTACATGATGGAATATCATACATCTCGCAAGTTATTTGGCAAAAACGACGTAACCAAATTCAAGGTTATTTTGGCTAGAAGTGGGTTACTCAGTCGGACTATATCGGGTGTATAGATAAAAAATGATGGTTAGTGCCTTTTGTTCTTTTCCATTCTGCTGTGCTGCGTATTGCTCATTTTGAACGTAAAACGCGTCCTGTGTGAATGGCATGATGGTCTGTCTGATCGACATCTCAATCAGAACATTTGTTGTTGTTGGTTCCTGCCATTTAGGGATGAGTTTATGGTGAAAATTGCACAGAACTCACCCAATCAGACTGGAACTTCTTAATTTCATATAGTGTTTGCTCGTTTTGTGCATAATATGCATCATATGATCGTTGAATTGACTTTGGGTGATGTCTTTACATGCCATTTGAGGCTGAGACTTTTTAGAATTCAATAATATTACATGTAAAGGAAAATAAAGAGGCTAAGAAAAACATAAAGATGACAAAGATGAATAAAATAATATAGTAATGTGGCTGCTTGTGAAGTCTTCAGGAGTTTGACATATTGAAGGATATTGTTTGGTCTATTTGTCTATCCTAAACCTGACAGTGGCTATGAAACAACAAGAATGGATTGAAAATGTACGTGCTCAGGTGAGAGAGATCGTTAATTCATTCATGATTGTATATGTGTGCAGGGTGCAGAAATTAAAAATGGCCTGTGAAATATCCCATGACAAATGAGAATTATAGATACCTTGGGGACACAAGTTATCTTCCTATGTCACTCTCTCTCTCCTTGAGAGAGCGGGCAATTTATCTGAGTGAGAGAGAGAGGAGAAATGAGAAATAATCTTCCCAGTCCAGACCAATGGGCTGTGGCTATACGAGGCAGGTTTAAAGTTAGAGTGAAGCGAAAAACAGTGCACATTTGCATTTAAATCCATCGGACCTGCAAAAGCACCTTTCCCCATCTCAAAAACAAGACAATTACAGCCAATTACCAGCATCCATTTCCCCTTCTCTTTTTCATTTTTGAGTTGTTCATGCATGCAAAAAAGAAAAAGTCTGAATGATTCTGTCATTTGTGACAATTACAGATGATCCACTGAGGTGAAACGACTATCTCTTACTCTGAAATGGTTTAATTTATTTATTTTCTAGTCTCCGAGCGAGAGAAGCATGAGACAGAGAGGACTGACTCACAGAAGTGTGTGTCTGCGTGTGGAAGCTGAAGGCAAAGTTTGGAACAGTTTCTGAAGCTTTTAACGTCAGTCTGAAGGCTTGCAAAAGGTCTGCATGCACGTTGAATCTGGAACATGTAGATATTTCTCTGTGCTTCTGCTTCTCTCTCAGAACTCTCCCTCAGTTAGCAAGGTTTAGGAACAAAACGAGACGAATCCATTTGCTTGTATCAAAAGCAACCTTATTCAATCACTCTCTGCATCACGCAGCTTTGTGCCATGATATTTATTTATTTATTTCCTCTATCAAATAATTGACAGCACATTCTGCTTGGCGCCGTAGGATTTTTGGAGCTTGCGTGTGATGCCGTGAAGGTGTTGTCGCCAATGTTGAAGCAGCATTTGATAGTCTATCTCGCCATTTTGAAATGTAAATAGATTCAGTCAGAGGCAATATATGGGAGAGGTATAATGAAGGATCAGGGATGAAAAACAGGCTTTAAACACTTCAAACATACCCCCCCACCACCACCACCACTACCATCACCATCGCCACCTCTCAGTCGCCTCTTCTCATGGATCTAGGAGCCAGAGTTCTTGTCAAATGCTGAAGGGATTTGCAAGTATTCTAGTAATCCATTTCAATCCAATGTTCTGCGTTGACAGGAAATGTGTCGTGATTAAAGCACAGTGTTACCATGTCCTAGTGTGGTATGTTGGTGATTCGGATGGGAAACTCAACCTTCTTTCCTATCATCTTCCACTTTTCTCTTACCATACCATTGTTTCAACTTCTGAACCTAATTTTTGGAGTGATCTCTTTCTCCAACTTTGCCATCACAGGAATAAATGAAACTTTAAAATAGTATATACAATTGAAAATGGTTTAATCTAACCTGTCAAATCAAACCATTAAACACAAATATCCCCTCCAGACATCACTTTATGGCCACTATATTTATGGTAAACAGTAAATCATGCATACTGTAGTATAGGATACAAAAAGTAAAATGGCTTATTAACTTTTAAAGTGAGGAGAAAACACTTCCCATACATTTTGTTATTGACGTCAAAGGTTGTGCATCCAATCAAATTCTAGGGTGAAAATTTGGAGTGGTTTTCTTTTTAATAAGCCACTTTTTAACCTCTATATGCAAATTGGCCCCTTCTCCCTTTAAAAATCCTAAAATCATCACAAAGCACTGCAATTTCCTGTCTTACTGGTTTTCGTTTTTCCACTTTACCACTCTTAATCAGAGAAAGAGGTTATTCATTTGGCCAGAGAGAGCCTATTAGCACTAATTATGAGTGAGGTGTAGTGTGGAAGAGTGTTCACTCATTACTCGCAGATGAAGAGGCAGAAACAGAGGCTCACAGAAGGAGAATGATGGAAAGGAAAGAGGGAAAGAGATTTAGAGAGAGCAGCGGTATGTCCTAGAACTTCTCAGGGGGGTTAGTAGATAATGTACTCTCTCTCTTTCTCTCCCTCTTTTTTTATTGTCTTTAATGACAGCACCTAGCTTATAAGTGTCCTGAAATTAGAAATCTCACATCAATGAACACATTTTTGAACACATGTTCAGAAAAAAATCCCTTGACTGTATCTCTAAATCAAATCAAATTGAATGAATAACAACTCTTGACGCAATCATGTTCCAAATAAACAAATTCAGAGCACATAATGCAAGCATCTAGAGGCTGTTGTTTCAGGTTATTCCCAAATGTGTTTTGTTGGAGAAATGGAATGTTACTTCATTTGATATTTTTTCAACAAATAATTACGAAGGAACAGACTGATGTCCTCAAAAAGCACTCACAGTACACTTAGGATCCCTGAGTACAACACTGTGTACTTCAGCTTCCCGTTATATGATAGTATTTTGCTTTACCTCATACTTTTCATGACCTTTTTGACATGATTGAGCTGGAAGCTGAGAGTGTGAGGCAGCTGGTACAAGTATCATCTATAAATGTCTGTGACTGATTGTGTCCTGAAGTACAACATTTCTTCATGAATGCAAATAACTAAATGGTAAATGCAGCTACATTCAAAGTAAAATGATTTTATGAGCTCAAAGTTGTCTTTCTTAATCTTAAGCTAGAAAAACCAACTAAATCTTGAATGATTCCACAATGAAACCACACTCTTCTTTCCTTGCATTATTCAGTTGCTTACTCTGTAGCTCTAGTTTGTTTCTCGCTTGTTTGTTTCCTCTGCATAAGGAAAGTGGTGAGAGGGTTTAGGGGTCTGGTGAAAATGTATATATTATACAAATGTATATTTTAAAACACTTCTATATTATCCATTGTTTGGTTAAAATTACAATTTTAAACCCCCTTCTCAATTATCTGTAAAATAGTGATTATTTAATAATATTGCCTACTGTTTGTTTGATTAATGGCCAAGACTGCATGAATTGTTTGACATAGAGTTTCTTTAATGTTCTGGTGTGCAATGTAATGTTTTAAAGTACAGTTTTGCAATATAATATATAAAATGTTAATATTGTTATAAAAACTTTAAAATATAAAATAGTCAAAATTATCAAATATGAACTATAAATAAATAACTATAAATGTATATATAATTGTAAATATAAATGTTACAGTAAATGTAATAAATTAAACTTATTTCAATTGTAATTTTAAATGTATATTTCATATATATAAATTAGAACTGCCCCTCCTTGAACTGCCACCTTAACGTGGTGGAGGGGTTTGAGTACCCGAATGACCCGATGTTGTCTGGGGCTATATGCCCCTGGTAGGGTCTCCCAAGGCAAACAGGTCCTAGGCGACGGGTCTGACTAAGAGCGGTTCAAAATCCCCTTATGATGGACAAACATCCAAGGACCGTGACGTCGCCCGGTATGGCGCAGCCGGGGCCCCACCCTGGAGCCAGGCCCGGGGTTGGGGCTCGTATGCGAGCGCCTGGTGGCCGGGCCTCTCCCCACGGGGTCCGGCCGGGCTCAGCCCGAAGGAGTGACGTGGGACCGCCTTCCCGTGGGCTCACCACCTGCAGGAAGAGCCGTAAGGGGCCGGTGCAGAGAGGATTGGGTGGCAGTCGAAGGCGGGGACCTCGACGACCCGATCCCTGGACACGGAAACTAGCCTTAGGGACGTGGAACATCACCTCGCTGGCGGGGAAGGAGCCTGAGATGGTGCGTGAGGTTGAGAGGTTCCGACTAGAGATAGTCGGGATCACCTCTACGCATGGCTTGGGCTCTGGAACCACACTCCTTGAGAGAGGATGGACTCTTCACCACTCTAGAGTTGCCCATGGTGAGAGGCGACGGGCTGGTGTGGGTTTGCTTATAGCCCCCCAGCTCAGCCGCCATGTGTTGGAGTTTACCCCGGTGAACGAGAGGGTCGTTTCCCTGCGCCTACGGGTCGGGGATAGGTCTCTCACTGTCGTGTGTGCCTACGGGCCAAACGGCAGTGCAGAGTACCCGGCCTTCTTGGGGTCTCTGGGAGGAGTGCTGGAAAGTGCTCCGACTGGGGACTCCGTCGTTCTACTGGGGGACTTCAACGCTCACGTGGGCAGCGACAGTGACACCTGGAGGGGCGTGATTGGGAGGAACGGCCCCCCCGACCTGAACCAGAGCGGTGTTCAGTTATTGGACTTCTGTGCTAGTTACAGTTTGTCCATAACGAACACCATGTTCAAGCATAAGGGTGTCCACCAGTGCACGTGGCACCAGGACGCCCTAGGTCACAGGTCGATGATCGACTTTATGGTCGTTTCATCTGACCTGCGGCCGTATGTCTTGGACACTCGGGTGAAGAGAGGGGCGGAGCTGTCAACTGATCACCACCTGGTGGTGAGTTGGATCCGATGGCGGGGGAGGAGGCTGGACAGACTCGACTCGACAGACCCAAGCGTACTGTAAGGGTTTGCTGGGAACGTTTGGCCGAGTCTCCTGTCAGAGAGATCTTCAACTCCCACCTCCGGCGGAGCCACGACCGGATCCCGAGGGAGGCTGGAGATATTGAGTCTGAGTGGACCATGTTCTCCACCTCCATTGTCGAAGCGGCTGCTCGGGGCTGTGGCCGTAAGGTCTCCGGTGCCTGTCGAGGCGACAATCCCCGAACCCGGTGGTGGACACCGGAAGTAAAGGATGCCGTCAAGCTGAAGAAGGAGTCCTATCGGGCCTGGTTGGCTTGTGGGACTCCTGAGGCAGCTGACAGGTACCGGCAGGCCAAGCGGACTGCAGCCCGGTGGTTGTGGAGGCAAAAACTCGGGCCTGGGAGGAGTTCGGTGAGGCCATGGAGAAGGACTATCGGCTGGCCTCGAAGAGATTCTGGCAAACTGTCCGGCGCCTCAGGAGAGGGAAACAATGCCCTACCAACGCTGTTTACAGTGGAGGTGGGCGGCTGTTGACCTCAACTGGGGATGTCGTCGGACGGTGGAAGGAATACTTCGAGGATCTTCTCAATCCCGCCGTCACGTCTTCTATTGAGGAAGCAGAGGCTGAGGGCTCAGAGGTGGACTCGTCCATCACCCTAGCTGAGGTCACCGAGGTAGTCAAGAAACTCCTCGGTGGCAAGGCACCGGGGGTGGATGAGATCCGCCCTGAGTACCTCAAGTCTCTGGATGTTGTGGGGCTGTCTTGGCTGACACGCCTCTGCAGCATCGCGTGGCGGTCGGGGACAGTGCCTCTGGGATGGCAAACCGGGGTGGTGGTCCCTCTTTTTAAGAAGGGGGACCGGAGGGTGTGTTCCAACTACAGGGGGATCACACTTCTCAGCCTCCCTGGGAAAGTCTATGCCAGGGTACTGGAGAGGAGAATACGGCCGATAGTGGAACCTCGGATTCAGGAGGAACAGTGCGGTTTTCGTCCAGGCCGTGGAACACTGGACCAGCTCTATACTCTCTACAGGGTGCTGGAGGGTTCATGGGAGTTTGCCCAACCAGTCCACATGTGCTTTGTGGATTTGGAGAAGGCATTCGACTGTGTCCCTCTCGGCGGCCTGTGGAGGGTGCTCCGGGAGTATGGGGTCCGGGGTCCTTTGCTAAGGGCTGTATATGACCGAAGCAGGAGCTTGAAGCAGGAGGGTATATGACCGAAGCAGGAGCTTGGTTCGCATTGCCGGTAGTAAGTCAGACTTCTTCCCGGTGCATGTTGGACTCCGGCAGGGCTGCCCTTTGTCGCCGGTTCTGTTCATAGTTTTTATGGACAGAATTTCTAGGCGCAGCCAGGGGCCGGAGGGTATCAGGTTTGGGGACCACGCGATTTCGTCGCTGTTTTTTGCGGATGATGTTGTCGTGTTGGCCCCTTCACACCAGGACCTTCAGCATGCACTGGGACGGTTTGCAGCCGAGTGTGAAGCGGCTGGGATGAAAATCAGCACCTCCAAATCCGAGGCCATGGTCCTCAGTCGGAAAAGGGTGGCTTGCTCACTTCAGGTTGGTGGAGAGATCCTTCCTCAAGTGGAGGAGTTTAAGTATCTTGGGGTTTTGTTCACGAGTGAGGGAAGGATGGAACGGGAGATTGACAGACGGATCGGTGCAGCTTCTGCAGTAATGCGGTCGATGTACCGGTCTGTTGTGGTAAAGAAGGAGCTGAGCCGTAAGGCAAAGCTCTCGATTTACCGGTCAATCTACGTTCCTACTCTCACCTATGGTCATGAGCTTTGGGTCATGACCGAAAGGACAAGATCCCGGATACAGGCGGCCGAAATGAGCTTTCTCCGCAGGGTGGCTGGGCGATCCCTTAGAGATAGGGTGAGAAGCTCGGTCACTCGGGAGGAGCTCAGAGTAGAGCCGCTGCTCCTCCACATCGAGAGGGGTCAGCTGAGGTGGCTCGGGCATCTGTTCCGGATGCCTCCTGGTCGCTTTCCCGGGGAGGTGTTCCGGGCACGTCCCACTGGGAGGAGACCCCGGGGAAGACCTAGGACACGCTGGAGAGACTATGTCTCCCGGCTGGCCTGGGAACGCCTCGGTGTCCCCCCGGAAGAGCTGGAGGAAGTGTCCAGGGAGAGGGAAGTCTGGGCATCTCTGCTCAGACTGCTGCCCCCGCGACCCGGCCCCGGATAAGCGGAAGAAGATGGATGGATGGATGGATATATATAAATTATAAAATTATTTTAACTAATGTATACTTTTAAATATACATTTTATGTTGAATGTTAACATTTTATATTTTTTAATATAAAAAATGTATAACCTTTTTAAAAAATTAATATACATATTTGGTTTTGCAAATAACCCATCAGAGTGCCTCTTTTTGATGCTTTTCAACTCTACTTCACATAGGGTTCAAGGTCTTAAAACACTCAAGGTCTGCTATTTTCATTCCCATCTCCAAAGGGAGTTTTCTCATGCAAATCCATTTGTCTCTAGGGGAGAGATGAGTTATTCTTACCACTCTCTTTGTGCAAGTCTCTTATAAGTGCTTTTTTTTTGGTCCCCAAAATACTTTTATAGCTACCAACAATTTGGGGTATTAATGCGCAGCGCATGAGTCATTGCTTCTCCTGAATGCTTTCTGTATATGGCAAGTGGCATACTCTGTCCTTTAAAGATGCATCCAAAATAAGTGGCCTTGTTCTTGTTGACTTGAAAGCAGAAATAGTACATTAATTTCACTTTAAGATGGCTGGGGTTGAAGCTAAATGACCTAGCAATGCTATCTTTGCGCTAGTGCTGCAGTGCAGATGCCTTGGATGACACAGTAGGTGAATTAACACTAAAATATACACTGTCTCCAGTGTCTAGAGCGATTTTAGATTCAGATCCCAAGTCCTCCTGGCTTTATGGGCATCATTCATCCGAGGCCTCTGTCCTCCATTGAGCTATCCAGGGAGGGGGCAGGTTAAGTATTTATGAGAGATGGAGGAAAAACTAGCTTCAGTCCAGGCAGAGGTAATGGAGGCGAACGAGAGTGGCCGCAAACGTTAGCGGCTGACCTTTTGCCACAAAGAAGCAGCATGAATTCTTCATTACTGCTCTGTGGTGACTCGCATCTCATTTTTGAATGTAACACCTTCCAAAGAGACCAATTAGCATTGATCATTTTGTTGTAATAGCGTAGTTATGGTGATGTGGCACGCATGCTGATGTAACTGTCAATTCCTTAAGCTGCATGAAGAGTCCTTGTTTGTAAATGTGATGGGAGTCACATTAAACACTCCGATCTTGATGAAGCAAAAATATGGGCAAATAAAAGACTTAATCCTAATAGATGCATAATGATGCACTCATTTGTGTGTGTGGTACATAATGCAATCTTTGGCATTCATATGTATTAAAAAATGTGGTTTTGTCAGAATGCATGTCTAATTTTAAATGATGACTAAAATTCAAAATTGTTTTCGTTAATTGAAATAAAGCTGAAATAACATAAAAAAAATCATAGAAAAAAATTAGACTTAAAAATTAGAAAGACTGCATTGGCAACTAATTGAAATAATTTGTTTTAAGTTGAAGCATTAAAATGACAAAAACT
>NW_026607124.1:740000-745119 GCF_029890125.1 Rhinichthys klamathensis goyatoka | reverse complement strand
ACATCATATTTCCCGTCATAATCTCATCAGGGATCCAGACAGAGACGTCTAACTTTACACATCACATCACACTCATGATCTGAGTCTGGCCAAACCAGAGACAAAGAAAGAGAGTCCGAAAAATAATCTTAATTCGAAGGGAAAATTTGATTATTTTTATTTTTCACTCCATTGGCATTTGTTCTTGTTTTAAGCACAAACTCACTTTATTCTGATACATTTTTCATTTAACAAGTTTTCATACAGTAATTTTGTAACGGGACCGATAGAGCTGCTTAAAGTAGAATTCAGGCCTAAACACATTAATCTCGATCTCAACTAGAAATCGTGTGTGTGTGTGTGTGTGTGTGTGTGTGTGTGTGTGTGTGTGTGTGAACAGGCTAAAGTATGTTTAAAAAGACATAAATCACTGTAAAGTAAAACAGGAACAAGATGATAAATGAACCAGAGGTGACCGAGAGAGAAACCTATCCAGGCTAATACACAACGCTATAATGATCAGGGAAATTAGAGAGAGAGAGGGAGAGAGAGAGAGAGAGAGTGTGTGTGTGTGTGTGTGTGTGTGTGTGAGAGAGAGAGAGAGAGAGAGAGAGAGAGAGAGAGAGAGAGAGAGAGAGAGAGAGAGAGAGAGAGAGAGAGAGAGAGAGAGGAGAGAGAGAGAGAGAGAGAGAGAGAGAGAGAGAGAGAGAGAGAGAGAGAGTGTGTGTGTGTGTGTGTGTGTGTGTGTGTGTGTGTGTGTGTGTGTGTGTGTGTGTGTGTGTGTGTGTGTGTGTGTGTGTGTGTGTGTGTGTGTGTGTGTGTGTGTGTGTGAGAGAGAGAGAGAGAGAGAGAGAGAGAGAGAGAGAGAGAGAGAGAGAGAGAGAGAGAGAGAGCGAGAGAGAGAGGTTCAAAAATCCTTTAATTTTTACATTTCAAAAATCATACATTCATATACTCATTCTAAAATAAAAATAGAACATATAAACCCACAGATGTTTAAAAAATATAATAATAATTAAAAATTCAGAACCATCACACCATCATATATAGTACATAAAACATCATTAATGCACCATATTTCAATAAAACTCCTGACATCATTTACAATATCATAATATGCGTACTCCACTTTAAGCCTCCCTTCCACTAATTTCCTAAACATAATTTCAGGATCCGTGGATGCAAGTTGTAAGCCTTTGTTCTTCCTAGTCTTCCACACTGCCAATTTTGCTGTCCCAATCAGATAACTCAATAAACACACTTTCTTCCTCATCAAAAAACCATACTTTAACCCTCCAATGAACACTTTATCCGAAAAATCCTCATCAAATTCCCTGAACCATTCCTTAAGAAGATTAAAAAGACTCTGTAGTCTTTCACATCTTAAAAACAAATGTTCCAAATCTTCCTCTTCACCACAAAATCTACATTCCCCACCCACTGCTGGATTCAAGTGTGCCACATGTCTGTCTGTAGCTATTGCCCTGTGAATAATCCTCCATTGTAGATCAGCGGTTCGCTTCTCCACTGGAGGTTTATACAGTGCTCTCCATCTGTCCCTCACGAGGAACTCTGGTGTCAACAGTTCTGGCCACCCAGAGGCTTTCACTCTCCTGAGTGACTCCTGATGTAGGACCTTCACCGTGATGTGATAAATGGCCTTCTTTGATGTAGACTCGAATAGTTCTATTTGAGGAAACTCAAAAGACAAAATTGAACCAGCGTCCACACCTTCCAGATCTTCCTTACTTGCGGGAGCTATTTTTATCTTCGGAAATCCCTTCTCATCAGGTTCCTTCCTTGCGATGATCTCTCTGTAGCTGCTTGGTATTACATAAAAAATTTCCTCCATCAGTTTTGCTGTAAGTCTTAGTGACCGTAATCCTGTCACCTCCCTGAGGGTCTCTGCTGATCTCCATCCATTACTGTCCAAGAGGTGCCCCAGTTTTACAACGTTGTTCCTTAGTAAGCATGTCCGTATACTCACAGAAGATAACATCCTTGTCTGGATCATTGGATTAAAAAGCAAGGGTTCTTCAGTGACCCAGTGACCTTGAGGATCAATGTCCCGTTCTACTTTAAAAACAGCTCTCCAGACCTTCAACATTGACTTGTAAAATGGTGTAAGCTCAGACAAGCTCACCTCCTCCAGTTTTATTAGGAATAGATGTTTATCCAGTCCCAGTCCTCCTGCTCTTTGTAGCAAAGCACAAGCAGTTTGGGCCCAAGTCAAGTCCTTATGATAGAGGAGTCTCTGTGCAGCTTGTATCCTGAATGCACTGATACGACTCCTCACATCCACCAACCCCTGGCCACCTTCCTGGACAGGTAAGTACAGTGCTGCTGCCCGGATCCAGTGCTGCCCACTCCAGAAGAAGTCCACCAGTGCTCTTTGTACACGGCAGATCAGTTCATCAGGTGGCTCCATGACAATAAACCTGTGCCACAGTGTGGAGGCGGTTAGGTTATTAATAACCAAAACTCGCCCTCTATACGATAACTGTGGTAATAGCCATTTCCATTTAGACAATCGGGCAATCACTTTCTCCAGCATTCCCTCCCAATTCTTCATCTGAAATTGACTATTCCCTAAATATACACCCAAGACTTTCAGCCCCTCCCTACCCCATTTCAAACCACCAGGAAGCTGCGGATATCTTTTACCTATCCACGGTCCAATAATGAAACCCTCACTTTTTCCCCAGTTTAATCTAGCCGAGGATACCTTCTCGTATTGCTCAATGTTCTTAATTAAAACTGTAACATCATCCTGGCCTGTAATAAAAACAGTAACGTCATCAGCATAAGCCGAAACAGACACCATAGAACTGATGTCTCCATTCGGAATTAAGACTCCATTGAGCTTTCTCCTTAACTTGCACAACAGAGGTTCAATGACAAGGCTATATAACTGTCCTGAAAGTGGACAGCCTTGCCTAATTCCTCTAGAAACAGGTATTGGGGCACTTAAACCACCACCAGCCTTTACAAGAACAAATGCATTGGAGTACAACAACTGAATATATGAAATAAATGTATCACCAAAGCCAAAATGCTGTAAAACATTATAGAGATACCCATGGTCAACTCTATCAAATGCTTTCTCCTGATCTAGAGAAAGAACACCAATTTCATAATTATTGAGCTGACCTATTTCAATAACATCACGTAATAATGATATATTGTCCATTATAGATCTTTCAGGAATGCAGTATGTCTGATCCTTCTGCACCAATAAACCAAGATAACACTTTAATCTATTAGCCAAACATTTTGAGAATATTTTGTAGTCAACACACAACAATGACACTGGTCTCCAATTTTTTAGAAGTCCCAGATCTCCTTTTTTTGGAAGTAGTGAAAGAACTGCCCGACTACAACTTATGGGAAGTATCTTACTTTGACAGCATTCAGACAGTACCTCATAAAAGTCTTCTCCTAAAACACTCCAAAAAACGTTGATAGAATTCAGCAGACAATCCATCAATTCCTGGGGATCTACCAGTGGACAATTGCTGCATTGCCTCTGTAAGCTCTTGAAAAGTAATGTTATCATCCAGAGTCTTTTTGTGCTCACTCTCAATCTTTGGTAGATCACCAAGTAGATCCTCAGCACTTTCCTGGTTACAGTTTTCAGAAGCATATAATTGTGAATAGAAATCTGCAGACATTTTCCTTATTTCCACAGGATCTGTTGTTATAGAACCATCATGACGACGAAGATGATACATTTGCTTCTGTGTTGTACTTTTCTTTTCAAGATTGAAAAAAAATGTGCTAGGGGTGTCCATGTCTTTAATAGAGCAAAATCTTGCCCTTATTAGCGCTGTCTTTACTTGTTCTTGAAGAAAAGTTCCAAGTTCTTTATTTTTCCTTCGTAGAGCATCATCATGCACAAGTTCATTATTATTAAAAATGTCTTGCTCTAAAAGTTCAATGTCTCTTTGTAATCTTTTCACAGTTTCCTTCACCACTGATCCAATATGAGATGAATAATTCTGACAAAAAATCCTTATGTTAACTTTTCCGACATCCCACCACTGACTGAGATTCTCAAACGAATCTTTCTTCATTTTCCAGTTCTTCCAGAAAAAAATAAATGAATCACAAAAATTAATGTCTTGTAGCAATTTAGCATTAAAATGCCAGTAATAACTAGGTTTTGACATATTTTTTAAATTGAAATCAAAAATAACCATGTGATGGTCTGAAAAACCATTAGGCAAAATAGAAGCATTCGTCACCCTATTATTCCATTCTTTACCCAAATAAAATCTATCTAATCGTGCACCACTGACTCTATTATCATTTACTTTAAGCCAGGTATATTGTCTATATCTTTTATTAATCATTCTCCACACATCTACTAATTCAAATTCATTCAATACTTTTACCAACATCATACTTGATTGAGTATGTGGCTCTTCACCATTTCGATCAATTGTAAAGTCTGTGGTGCAATTCCAATCTCCTCCCACAACAATACACACATTACTATCAATTGTCCTAATTAACCTTGTCATTTTCATAAAAAATTCCAACCTTTCAGTCCCATTATTTGATGCATAAACATTCATTAACACAAATACCATTCCCCCAACCTCAATCTTAGTTAACAACAGTCTACCTTTTATGACCTCATCCACAGCTAAAATATTAACATTAATATTTTTAGAAAATAAAATAGCAACCCCTGCACTGTTATTTGTCCCATGACTTAAAGTGAGCTTCCCTTCCCACCACATGTTCCATTCATTCTCATTATCAGTATCAGTATGGGTTTCTTGTAAAAAAGCTACATCAACCCGGTTAATTTTAATAAACTCTGAAACCATTGCCAATTTTGTCCTAGCTCTACCTCCATTTATATTCAAGGAGCCCACCCTTAACAGCCCCATAAGAAAAAGGAAATAAAAGAGACAGGACAGGTATAAATGTGACATACAAAGTTTAGAAATCACCATGTGCAACTTCTTCATTTGACTTTTTTCAAAGCATTCATTTTATCTTTCCTTAACCTTGTTATCATTTTTTTCAGACGAAATCTCTTTTTTTTATCTAAGCCTTCATAACTGACAGTTTTCTGCAGGGACAACACTGACCCAATGAATTTATCTGTGTCTGGAAAAAAATCCGTAAC
>NW_026607124.1:675000-735000 GCF_029890125.1 Rhinichthys klamathensis goyatoka | reverse complement strand
TAAATTTTCGGGGTACGCGAGCCGGAATTCACAACGCTTTATCTGTAGAGTGGGAAAGGGATCCTCCATAGGGAGAGGATAGTGGATACTTCAGCACTGCATTGTCATCGGGTCCAGGCAAAGCTCCCTCGTCAGATCTGGATACGGCCTGGATCCGGCAGGCTGCGGGAAAACCTCGGGATAAACAAAGACACTAATATTAGCGTAGATGCCATTCTTCTTATCATGTAGCGAGTACATCAACATTTAAGGGAAGTGTTCCCAGTTCCGGCTGACCTAATCTATGCAGCCTAACATTGAATTATCGAAGTCTATAATGTATTATGTGTATGCTAGGTCAAAGAGATGTGTTTTTAGTCTAGCTTTGAACTGACAGAGTGTGTCTGCTTCCCGGACAATGGTAGGAAGACTGTTCCAAAGTTTTGGTGCTAAATAGGAAAAGGATCTACCGCCTGCAGTCGATTTAGATATTCTAGGTATTATCAACTGGCCGGAACTTTGAGATCGCAATAGATGTGAAGGACTATAATGCGTTAAGAGCTCGCTCAAGTACTGCGGAGCTAAACCATTTAGTGCTTTGTAGGTAATCAACAATATTTTAAAATTTATACGATGTTTAATAGGGAGCCAATGCAGTGTTGACAGAGCCGGGCTAATATGGTCATATTTCCTGGTTCTGGTAAGAACTCGAGCTGCGGCGTTTTGAACTAGCTGTAGTTTGTTTATTAAGCGTGCAGGGCAACCACCCAGTAGAGCATTACAATAATCTAGCCTTGAGGTCATGAACGCATGGACTAATTGTTCCGCATTTCCCAATGAGAGCATATGGCGTATTTTAGATATATTTTTAAGATGGAAAAAAGCAGTTTTACAGATACTAGACACGTGGCTTTCAAAAGAAAGGTTGGTATCAAAGAGCACACCCAGGTTCCTAACCGACGATGAAGACTTGACAGAGCAGCCATTAAGTGTTAGACAGTATTCTGGGTTATTACGTGTGGAAGTTTTTTGTCCAATAATTAGAATCTCTGTCTTTTCAGAATTTAGTAGTAGGAAATTACTAGTCATCCAATTTTTTTTTGTGTGTGCATTTTTCATAACAATAAACATAAAATTCTGTAACTTTTTTAAGTTCACTTTTTAAAACAATTTTTTTCACTTCAGCAATAATCTGCCGAGTGTCATCTTTGAAAAGAGATCAAACTTAAGTCGGTTGCTCTAAAACATTCAAAATGTATGACAATTTAAGTTCAAAAAGTGAATAAATGGATTATAAATACAGCGTAAATATAATTTAGTACCATAAAATCCCCTAAAAATACAAAATATTAAACAAAAAACATTATCAAACTAAAATATAGTACATTCCTTTCATTGAATAAATAAATAAAAATCGGTCATTTTTGACCGCCATGCGAAGAGCACCGGCTTTGCTCTATTGATTATGATTTCTTGCAGTTTGTCTCTTCATTATTTGTCAGTGTAGTCACTGAAACATGAGTGCATATGTGTTTCAGCATGCATGTAGTGTTTGATGCCGAAGTGTGTGTGTGCTGCTCCCAAGGGGGTAATCCATCGACCGGAAGTTGAAGCCGGCCGGGTGCCGCCATGTTGTAGCTTCACTTGCGTTAGCATTTCCATTGACTCCCATTCATTTTGGCGTCACTTTGACAGCGAATAACTTTACATCTGAGGCGTTTAAAGACTCCATTTGTCCATTATTTATTTCTAAAGAAACACGACAATGTATAAAGGGCTCCATTACCTTCTATGTTACATAATGGCCCCGTAGAAACAGATTTAGTAAAAATAGGCTAACGATTGCGTCATAACCACTCGACTCTCTGTCGCGCTGTACAGAAATTACCGTACAGACAGGAGGAGAAGCTCGCAGGCGATCGGGGGGACGCCCCGTCAAGGGAGAAGCCCATAGATAATGAGTCCATAAAAGCAACGGAATACTTACTCCTGCTCACTCACGATAAAGGACTCTTTGCTCAAGTTCCCCGTCTCTGCAAGATTAACGTTGGCAATTTTCACGCACAGCTACTAGAAGAGTAACGTCTGTCAGACAGATTGCTCACGTCATCAAGCTTGAGTCGGTTTGAGTCTGCGCGTCAGGAACGGAAGTGCTCAAAAATCGCTAAAAATGGGCTTCAACTGTCTCAACTGAGTTCCAATGAGATGGCTCGGTCCACTTCTTATACTGTCTATGGCTGCTCCTCTCTAACAAACTCCTGTCAGGCAGAACTAATCACACACTGCTGCGCTGAGCGTGTGTTTTCCGTGTCTGATTCTGGAGAGCTAAAAGCCTAGAAATCTAGACGCACCCTAGCGGCAGCAAAAATTATTTTGCAGCAAAGTGTGGTCTAGCAACTCTCCATAGACTTTTGAGCTGGAAAAAACAAAAACTGGTCGGGCCAATCAGATCGTGTAGAGTTGGTGGGCGGGCTTAACATAATGACGGCAGAGTTGTGACGGTTCCGCGTGATTTCCATAGGTGATTTCCCTCTGCTTGAAAACAAAGAAGATGCTGCTGGCGAACAGCGGTCTTTCGAATCGGCTTTGCCCGCGACTCTGGATGACTTGAAGTTAAGAGAACGTCACTTAAGTCATTCCTAAAAAAAGGAAGATGTGTTCAGAGTTTTGACGACCGGATACGGAAAAAGTTTAATATACCAACTAGCTGGTTCACTGGTGGAAAAACGCATGGGACTCACTCAGCCACAGCCGTTCGTTGCTCTGGTTAGTGGTTCGTTGTAGCGTTATCCTATTGCGTGCCGAGGGATATTGAAAGACAAACGTTTATCCCGCCCCTCGGATTGAGGTATGCCAATTGTGAGTTCCCAGACCTAACATCTTGATGTAGGTCTGGCTTGCCAGGCTAGAGAGCTAGTGCACTGATCCTAAAATTCACAAATAAAAATAAAATAAGATTTGCAAATAAAATACAAATATTTACAAATGTGTTTTATGTCACAAAGCGTATTTGTGAATTTTATCAAATTTTGTGAAAGTCTTTACATTTATATGTGGATCTTAATCTATTTATTTGTGAATTTGATACATTTTTGTGAATCTCCACATTTGTTTGTGTCTCGTCTTGTTTTGGTTCATGTTTCATGTCTTGTCATGTGATTCCCAGTTCTAGTCATGTGATCCCTTGTCTATTGAGTCATGTTGTCATTGGTTCATTGTTCACAGGTGTCAGTCATTAGTCTTGTGTGTATCAAAGAGTATAGAAGAACAAGAGGCGAAACTCTGATGCTTTTTTGGTAACAGCCACTAGGTGGCGCTTCGGTAGCGCGGCCGCCATTTTGGGGTGAAAATTATTAGTTATTGGACAACAGCACAGATAACAGTTTGTTGAGGTAGTTTTTTCTTGCATTATTGAGTATTTCCATTGTATGCAACTTTACACATTTACTACTATTATTAATTACCAACTCCACTAGGCCTGAAATATATTGTGTACGTTAATCCCCTGGATCATGCTACAAACATGATGATCTTATAGCCTAGAACATGATGCATTGCTGTGTCCGTTATCCTATAACTTTCATTGCCACTTTGGATAGTGGCTGTGTTTTTATGTTTACATAGTCTTGCTTTAACAGTCATTAATATAAGATAGTACTGCAAAAAAAAACAGTTTACTGTAAAGCTATTCTATTGCTGTTATATATTTATTGTCCAACATTTACATTTTAGTACAATTAGATATACACAAGACGAATTATATCTCATGTTTAACCACTAGACTACAGACATCCGAGTCAGCGGCAAAACTTCAAAAGCACTGGCCGAGGGACGGCTGTTCCAGGCGGGGTAGACGAGCGCTGAGCGCATCTTACAACTCCGAAAACGTCAGATCAAATTTTTTAAATAGGCGCTATCTTTATAAACAAACCACATATTTGAGCTTTAAACAACTACATTGTCGACTGAAAAACTATTTAAACTACATTTCGTGACACAATAACAGTAGTATTTTTAAATGTATCCTCTGAACGTTACTATTACTAATTAAATCATGACCAAATACAACCAAAAACAAACGTTCAGTCTTGCTTGTGAAAGGTAATTCCTCGAAAGCTGTTTTCAATTGTGTGGCGATGTGTACAGCCCCAAACAGCAGCGCACAAAACAGGCATTTTTCTCAATTCCTGGTATGAGAGGTATAGGAAAGTTGCCATCCCCAACATGGCGGCGCCGTTGACGTACGCTCCAGCGGCCAATAGGGCGTGTCTATGGGCCCTTTTCACATGACGTCACACAACTTCCGTTCTGACTCAAAGCAGTGTATGTTTACTTCCGCCGGAATAGTGGAACGCGCTACCAAAGAGTATTTGACGCGATGGAGTTTACACAGTCCTTTCAACACCTGCCAAAAATACATTTAGATGATGTACAGCGACTTGCAGACAAATTTTCCCTTACAACACGTTCCAAGCTTGACAAAGTATATAAATTCTTCATTGAGCATTACTTGTTTGCGTTAGTGTCTGTCTTACCTTTACTCCAGTCATTCCAGGGGAATCTAGATGGCGTTGCTCCTTTCTTAATCCTGGTTCGTCCACTGGTTGATGTACATATATCCTCTGGGGTAAAGTGCTGACTACACATGTAAGTGCTCCCACGGAGGATTTTAAAACTCGGGCCCTCATCTCTTTTGATCGCCCTAACCCAACGTGCACGTATTTCAGCGTCCACTGGAAAATCGTGGAAACTTAAATAAGGAAATTTATGTTTGTTGTTTGAACAACAAGGAACACTACAATAGCATCTACAAGATGACTGTGCCATGCTTATTGGATGGGAAACTGTTGAAAAATGGAGGAATGAAATGAATGATAAATCACATCAGCATATGGAAATGGTTTGACATGTAGTGCTAGCTTTGAAAAAATGTAACACTTGTTAGTAAACTTCTGGCAATACACGGGCTGACCGCGATTAACAGTTCTCTTGGTGTCACACGCAATAAGTTACTGGAAATGATCATTAACGTCATCAAAATAATTTAAATATAAGAACCAATAATGCTACATACATAAACATTATTATTATTTTAATTTTACCTTTCGTGTTGTTGGTGATCACTTTATGCATTTTCCTGAAGTAACTTTAACCAGCGCCCGCAAGTTAGTATGTTTACACTGCTTTGCGGAAAAGCGGACGTTATCTGACGTCATTGTGAAAAGGGCCTATGTAACGTAAAAGCGGAAAAACGTTCTATTGGCTTTCACTTCTTGTCAATATACGTTCTTTGTGTGTATTTAAGCCTTGTCGAGTATTGTTTGTGTAAGTGTGTTCATGTTTTGAGTTCATGTCATGCGTTTTTTATTATTAAATAACTGCACTTGGGTTCTTCAAGCTCAGCTCCAGTGGACTCCTGTCACAGAAATCAAAATAGGATCAAACAAACGCATGAGATCAAAACATGAACACGCTTACAAACAGTGGTTACACAAACACACTCGACAAGGCTAACATGAGGGCTTAAATACAAGATTAATGACTAAGGGACACCTGTGAACAATGAACCAATGACACAATAGACAAGGGATCACATGACTAGACATGAAACATGAACCAAAACAAGACGTGACAGTTTATGAATCTCAGTCTATATTTATGTGGAGTAATGCAACAATTCTAACCCCATATGATGCTGATTGACTCAGAACGATATGTAAAGCGGTGATAAATGCACCAGACGCGGGGAACACAGATGTACTGAGTGTTTCCCGAACCTGAGCCGCAGGAGCTCTAGCACACACACCTAATCAGGTTTGCACATTTCCAAATGTTGAACCTCATTACGGCACTTTCCACATTTCAATATGTTGAACGAGCGGCGAGAAATAGCGTGTCAATATCCTCCGCCTAATTACACACCAGTTCTTTTGTTTGGGACTCGAGGGACGAGCGGAGAATCATATTATCCGTTCCTGGGCAAATAACAGTTTAACATTTCTTCTCAGTGCCGACAGACACAAATTAAATTTCGCTATTCGTCAGCAATAGCTGTTGATTTCCATATTTCCCAGAGGAGAAGAGCGGCTGGGATAATGTGGCTCTGATCAGCATCAGCATAAACCTGCCGAACGGCTCACAGGTGGCGTATTATCACGGAACGGCTTTTTCATTGTTTTAAGGATGTTCGCGAGACTCGGGAACACTGTTCACGCTCACTGTGGATCTCGTGTTGAGTAATGTTGCGTCCCGAGATTATCCAGTCTGTGTCTATTACTGTGAAGTCAGGCGCTAAAAATGATCTTTTGACATGAAAACATTGTTTTTTCTTTCATATTTTGGTTCTGGACACAAAAACAAAACTGTATTTGAATCATGTTACACTTCCGCCGTGGCTGTCAGACTATAATTCTTACCGTTTGTTTGCAGTTCCTTAAAGTAAAGTTACTGGTTAACTTTTACTCCTATTTGAGGACTTTCATTTATCAAGCGATGAATCCTTGTCTGGAGAAGTTGATCAACTCTCGGTTCCTGCAAGAGCGTCCGCTCCCATCAACACAACACGGGGACAGTTGCAACACTTTTTGCACTTTTTGCTCTGTTACTCACAGACGGGTTGGATTAGACACACCAATTGTTTATACAATAAACTTACATCTGTATGTTAATAGTCGAAACCATTTAAAGATAATTACAGAGTCTACAGTTTTCACAATTTGCATTTGAATGTGAGGAGTCAGATGTTGCAACTGACCCCGGGCCAGGCATTGTTTGGCGATGTTTGCAACATGTTACAAATCAGGGACGTGCACAGGGGGGTTGCTCAGGTTGCCCGGGCAACTGCCCATATGCCCTTCTCGACTCAGGTTGCCCTTCCGAGAAAAAAATAAAATAAAATAAAAAATCGTACAATGGATGCAGAATTTCACGTAGGCCTAGATAAAAAAAATTAAAAAATCCCAAAGCCTCATTCACTTCCATTCGGGCACTCAGCTCAACTGTTTACGTGGCTGCAGCGCTGCACGCGACCGGAGACCCGCAAATTACTTAAGGCCCCGCCTCCATCTCGTGTCATAGCGCGTCAATTAATGTGTACAACATCCATGACAAAATGAAGCGAAACTATCCTTCTGGCCACGAAAAGAGGAAGAAGAAAAAAACCATGAGAGTGAATTGCGGGAACAACAATCAGGTAAACTTGTGTTCTCTCCTCTCTAAGTTTGATGTCAGCAAAGTTTGATGTCTTTCGGTCTTGCTAACCTAGCTGGGCAGGCAGTGCATCTCTTGCATCACTTTGTGCCTGACAAAAGTGAGAGTAAAATAAAAAAATTTTACGTTTGATTTTGATAAACGACAAAGTGCAACGGTGTTTGTTTACTGCAGCTCAGAAAACATAACCACGTCGTGTGTGTTATCGTGCGTTCATATGCGCGTGCACGAAATGAAACTCACATTTTTCAAGCAGAAATATATGGAGACCAGACATACTGTACAATACATGCACGTGAATGATGGCACTCACAATCAAAGTACACATTATAAAACAAGACACTGATTATCTAGTCTCAGTGTTAAAAACTCTAAACAACTGCACTAATTATGCAAGATAGAAAGCAATGTATTGACAATTTGACATTGATTGACTATTGATTTATAGGCTATATTGAATTTAAAATGTTGATTAGCTGGACATGTTGGTCAATATGGATGCACATCCCTCAGTAAATAATAACCATAAATCAAGAATTGCTTCAACAGGCATAATAAAAAAATAATACTGATGCTGCCGAAAATACCCAGGCTGTAGAGAGAACCAAAGTTAATCCCAAAAGCCAAAACTAAGGGTTATAATTTATTATTTTCTTCTTATTTATGTTTACGTTAATATTAATATAGTCACATGGGTTACATTAATGAGGCCTTTCCCTGGGGCTTGAGTTGCGGAGACTGTCAATGGAGGGACAGAAATCTCTCAGATTTCATTAAAAATATCTTTACCTTTACTTTACTTTGAACTTTATTGTCCCCAGGGGGAAGTTCTTTTCCACAGCATTGCACTTGTTTAACACAACATAACCGATATATAATACAAAAAGACATAATCAAAGTCAAAACAGTTAAATAACAATCTTCATTGGTGTTCCGAAGTAGGCTCATTTATGACAGAATTTTCTGGTGAACTAACCATAATTTTATATTTTGGGTGAATTAACCCTTTAATGATATTTTTAATTTTGGGGTGAATTAACCCTTTAATGGCAATTTTATATTTTGGGTGAATTAACCCTTTAATGGCAGAATTTACATTTTTGGGTGAATTAACCCTTTAATGACATTTTTAATTTTTGGGTGATTTAACCCTTTAATGGCAATTTAAATTTTTGGGTGAATTAACCCTTTAATGGCAGAATTTTATTTTTTGGGCGAATTAACCCTTTAATGACAGAATTTTAATTTTTGTGTGAACTAACCCTTTAATGGCATAATTAAAATTTTTGGGTTAATTAACCCTTTAATGACATATTTTTCATTTTGGGGTGAATTAACCCTTTAATGACATATTTTTAATTTTTGGGTGAATTAACCCTTTAATGACAGAATTTACATTTTTGGTGAACTAACCCTTTAATGGCATAATTTAAATTTTTGGGTGAATTAACCCTTTAATGACAGAATTTAAATTTTGGGCGAATTAACCCTTTAATGGCAGAATTTACATTTTTGGTGAACTAACCCTTTAATGGCATAATTCAAATTTTTGGGTGAATTAACCCTTTAATGACATATTTTTCATTTTTGGTGAACTAACCCTTTAATGGCATAATTAAAATTTTTGGGTGAATTAACCCTTTAATGACATATTTTTCATTTTTGGGTGAATTAACCCTTTAATGACATATTTTTCATTTTTGGGTGAATTAACCCTTTAATGACATATTTTTCTTTTTTTCATTTTTGGGTGAATTAACCCTTTAATGACATATTTTTCATTTTTGGGTGAATTAACCCTTTAATGACATATTTTTCTTTTTTTCAATTTTGGGTGAATTAACCCTTTAATGACATATTTTTTATTTTTGGGGGGATTAACCCTTTAATGACAGAATTACAATTTTTAAGTGAACTAACCCTTTAATGGCAGAATTTTATTTTTTGAGTGAGTTAACCCTTTAAGCCTAATGTTTTTCCATCCGTTTCCATCACTTTGAATGGAAATAAGTGTATTGATCTAGTTCATTTGTATAACTATGATGGACTGACAGCATAGTTTTATAAAAGAAAGCTGTGAAATGCTTATAGATCATTACTTTTTTTAGACCCCAATAAAACATTTTTCAAGTTGCCAGACAATATTAAATATATTGCTGTCCATTTAAAATGAAGAGACAATTTTATAAATCGTTTTCAGGATAATATATATTATAAAATTCCTACAAAGGCACTTATTTACTATTGTGCTATGAATAATAAAAAAAAAACACTTAAAACTGCAAGTATAAGTTAGGCATCACATGTGAAAATAAACGAAAAGGCCTTTAAGATAAAAGCTTCAGGAAGTTTTGACATGTGATTGATCTCAATTTAAATGTTGAATGTGAGTCCACATATATTACTCCACATAGCCCTGTATTATGAGCACATGCCTTATGACAGTAAACACTTCTTTAGAGGGGTATATTTGATTTCTCATTTAATCGAACATAAGAGGCAGGGATTTCTTTTGAGTTTTGAGTGAAGTCAGTTGCCCTTTTTGACACTTTCAGTGAAGATTCAAGATGGACTTTTCTGTAAAACCAACATCATAAAATTAATTTCAATTGTATCGCTAACCATCCACACGAGCCACTGATACTCGGACCCCAATGAGCGTCTATATTTTGTATTTAATTACAGTATAGATGTAGTAGCTATAGAGGATTGAATGGTTTTGTGTCCTCTATAAATAATGTTCTGGATCCTCCACCGGAAATGAGCATCATTGGTCTTCAGTCTTCAAGGGTTAAATCCTAACGAGAACTTCATGTTGTCTAGTGAAACAATGGATCATATTCTCTGTGGCATTTAGCATTTGCAGGCAGAGGTGTAAAAAGAAGACCTTAATTAATCACAGCGCCCTCGTTAAAGCTCACTGTGATCCCGGCTCTCGTTAGTCCCACGGGTGGTTCATGGAAATTAATTGAAAAGCCGGTGACATTTCCCACCCTGGTTGAGCGGATGAATCGAGTGATAATCCCGGGATTTGGGATTTAAATCTGCGGTTGTGGATCTGATTGAGGTCACAAACGCATCAAACTCACTCAAGAGATGCAAAACACTTACTTTTACCATGGTAATAATTATATTTTTGCATTGTGGTTTTATCATAGTATGATTGGAAGTACTTATTCAGTGTGTAAATATCAATATGGTAATCATTCAGTACCATGGTAATTATCAAAGTACTATAGTAGCCTATAAACAATTTTTACTAGTTGCAACATCCTAGTTTTGTGATACTATGATATTTTTACAGTACCTTGACGTACATGTAAATATCATGGTAGTAATTCAGTACCATGGTATATATCAAAGTATTATATTATTATATCATTATTATTATTAGTTTTTTTTAATAAGTACCATCTTCTAGAACAAAGATGCCGCAGAGCATCTAAAACCATATTCATCAGGATCTGAATCCCGTAAAAACCTCTCGGATCAGGAGAAACTGACAGTCTTGGTCGCCCACTGCTGGTTAATACAAGAATCCGTGATAGAAAAGCTTAAACTTGTACAAATAAACCATAAAACACTTTGCATGGTACAAATATAAGTATTTCATTAATTTAAAGAAGCTCTCTCGTTTCGGCAAGTCTTTCAGTAAAATCTCCATCTGCCTCTTGTGTCATGAAGTTTACTGTTCCTGCAGCATCAACATTACTTTGTAGAGAAGGCTGATCACACACACACACACACACACACACACACACACACACACACGTCCATGTGTGTCGCTTGAAGCAGAAGCATGAAATCAGTGTGTGTTCCATCTGTATGAAGCGCCTCCAGCTCTGATAGACGGCCAAGAACCAGTAAGGAGAGTGACACACACACACACACACACACACACACACACACACACACACACACACACACACACACACACACACACACACACACACGTCTCTCTTTCTGCCCCCGGCTGATGTCTCACTGTTCCTGGAACACAGATCTGGATGTTTTGAAAGTTTTTGGGCTGAAAGAACTGGTTCTCGCCCACCTCTGATCAACACACAAACTCAACTGTCGAGGAGGTGTGTGTGTGTGTGTGTGTGTGTGTGTGTGTGTGTGTGTGTGTGTGTGTGTGTCAGGCACGTGCAGAGGGAATTTCAAAATGATGTTTTATTAACAAAGTTCAGGAGGAGCACGTTCAGATAATTAACACGGGTGGAGAGCACTCAATAATCAATGATAAGAGGTGTATATATAGACTCTCACCTCACTCCATTGACAGTTTCGCAGCACTTTAGCAACTTCTTAGTTCGCCGTTCCGCTACCATGTCTCAACGTTTAAACTCTTCATCTGACGAAGAAGCAAACATCCCCAGGGATCCGCCTTCGCATCCGGCCGGTCCCACGACCATCCTCCTCTCCGGCCTCCTCCTACCGCTCGGCCGTCCCGACGATCCCACCTATCGGGAAATGGACCGTAGCTGGATTGAGGCGAGCGCTGGGTAATTCAGACATACAGGCTTCGCGACAAATGAGCAAAGCGGAGCTGTATGGTCTGTACGTTACCTTACAGTCAGCCAACCTCTCTCCAAAGTCCACACCAACTCTCAAGACGACTCACAGGCAGAGCAAAGCCCGCAGGGCCCAAAAGTCGCCTCCCCAGACACCACCGTCGCACCAGATCCGGCTCGCTTCGCCCATCGAACCATTAAAAGCTCCATTACTTTGTATCTTACGTTATGGCCCCGTAGAAGCCGTTTTTGTAAATACAGGCTAACGATTGCATCATAACCACGGGACTCTGTCGCACAGTAGAGAAGTGAGCCGGCGCATTACGCTTAGCTATCAGGAAGAGATGCTTCTATTGGGCTTCAATTCTCTCCGTGTCCATTTCTTTTACTGTCTATGGTCAACTCGGACACCTTCCACACCGCTGTCGCAGAGCCGTACGCAGCCGGGCCCAGCGGCCTTTCCACAGCCTCTCAGTTTTATACTCATGACCCTAACCCTAAAGGGTTCATAACCCTTTTCCCTTTGAGTGGCCTCCAGCTCCAGGCGCAGACACTAGCGCCGCTAGCATCACAGGCCCAACCCTTTCAACAGTCTCACCCTACTGGTTACAACCCCGCCCACATCCAGTCGCTCAGACAAGCGCGAGCCCGCCTCCGCTTGCAACACAAGCCCTCTCTTCATTCTACCACCCTTCCTTTCCTTTCCTTTCTATCCTCCAAGCATAGTTCGAATTACGGGAGGTATTGGGGGGGGGGGGGGGGGACCCTCCCAAAAGGGTCCCCCCTTGGACCCTCCCAAAAGGGATGAAAATAATAGTTTGGGGGGTACTGAAAAATAATAATAAGTAGTAATTGTGTAGGCTACACAAATTCGTGTTCACTTCAGTCGTGTTATTTCATCGCGCTCTTCATCTTCAGTCCGCAGCGGCGCAGAGCAGCACACGTCAGCAACAGAAGACAGTGTGTGTGTGTTCATCTGAGTCTCATTGGTCTGTCACTGCTCGTCAATGTCAGAATATTTGAGATGACCAATCAAATCAAAGTAGGCGGGCTTTATGTCCACAGACGCTGCTGAGCGCAAATTTTAGCAGCGCGACTAAGGCCTATTTTCATTTCAAAATGGCGAAATTAGACAAATTAGTTTGCCTGATTATTTTTGTCATTCGTTTAACATTTATGACCTAAAAAACGGTCAATTATGAAATGTTTAGTTTGAGGTCGACGTTGGTCGCTTCTGATTCTGAGTCCTGTATCCCAGTCTGAGTCTTTGTCTAAGTTTGTAGTTTGTCTAAATAAAGCCTGTACACTGTGTTTGGATCCAGCCTCCTTCCCGTGCTTCTACCGCACCACATTACAGATCATTACAGAACAACTCACCACAAAATGGATCCAGCAGTTGTCAGCAACCGGGCTCTGGGAGAATACCTGTCGACGTTATTGCAAGAGGGCCAGTCCGTCCAAAGGTACGCGAAGGATTTTCTGTCCATTTGCCATCTGGGAGCGCTAGATGATATCCAGCTCATGGGCCTGTTTTGGAACGGGCTGGATTATGACATCGCTCGATGGATGCCGCGGGACCTTACCAACTGGACTCTTGACCGGTATATCGCTCAGGCTTGTTCTTTGGAAGACCTCTTCTCCATTACAGGCTTGTTCTACTCGACACCTCCCGAGTTCACATTACCCGCGAAGCCCTCGTCGTCGTCTTCGCCGCTGGTCCGGTCCAGCCCCGTTGAGCCCGAGCTTCACGTGAGCCCCGCCGAGCCCGCACTTCTCGTCTGCCCCGCCGAGCCTGCGCCTCATGTGAGCCCTGCCGAATCCAGTGAGTCAAATGCCGAGTCAAGTGAATCCAGTGAGTCAAATGCCGAGTCAAGTGAATCCAGTGAGTCAAATGCCGAGTCAATTGAATCCAGTGAGTCAAATGCCGAGTCAAGTGAATCCAGTAAGTCAAATGCCGAGTCAAGTGAATCCAGTGAGTCAAATGCCGAGTCAAGTGAATCCAGTGAGTCAAATGCAGAGTCAAGTGAATCAAGTGAGTCAAATGCCGAATCAAGTGAGTCAAGTGCCGCTGAATCAAGTGAGTCAAGTGCCGCCGAATCAAGTGAGTCAAGTGCCGCCGAATCAAGTGAGTCAAGTGCCACCGAATCAAGTGAGTCAAGTCCCGCCGAATCAAGTGCGTCCAGTGCTGAATCTAGCAAAGTGAGTGATTCAGACCAAGTGATTGAATCAAGCCCAGTGACTCGCCGTCGCAGGAGGAGGAGGAGGAGGACTCGTTCGGCTCGTCAGGCTCCGGTGAGTGTATCCAGACGCCTCGCCCTGCCGGCCCTGCCTCTGCGCCTCACCCTGCCTGCACCCTTCAAGCTCCGGGAGGCCTTTCCTGAACCCGTGGATTTCCCCAAGTATTTTTGGGGGGGGGGGGGCCAAGGGTCCGGTGAGGAGACCATGAAGGCTGCGCCGCCATGGTCATCTGCAGGGGCTTCACCACCCTGGCCTTCGTCTCGTCCTGCTCCGCCCTGGCCTTCGTCTCGTCCTGCTCCGCCCTGGCCTCCGCTTTGTCTTGCCCCGCCCTGGCCTCCGCCTCGTCTTGCTCCGGCCTGGCCACCTGTTCAATCAGGCCCGCCCACGCTCAACGGCCCAGGCCCGCCTTGTCTATGTCCAGGGTCCGTTCCCCTGCATGGGCCTGGCCCTCAATCCCTCCCCCAAGACCGCCTGTGCTTCACCGCCCTCCTGAACTTTTTTTTTGTTGTTGTTGTTGTTGGGCGTCAGGAGCCGCTCTTAAGGGGGGGGGGGGGGGGTATTTTTTCATGTTCAGTGGTTCCCTGACCTGTCTATTAGTTTTCCCAGTTGTTTCTTATTATCCACGCCCCCTTGTTATCCTGTTAGCTCGTTTGTCTATGATTATTTAAGCCCTGTGTTTTTGCCCTGTCCTTGTGAGTTGTTGAATGTTTGATGTCGACGTTGGTCGCTTCTGATTCTGAGTCCTGTATCCCAGTCTGAGTCTTTGTCTAAGTTTGTAGTTTGTCTAAATAAAGCCTGTACACTGCGTTTGGATCCAGCCTCCTTCCCGTGCTTTTACCGCACCACATTACAGATCATTACACAGGCATTCCACCAAAGCATTTCTCAAGTCACTCCTTCCGCATCGGGGCAGCAACTTCAGCAGCCCAAGAAGGTCCAGACCGAAGCTCTCGGAGGATGGTCCTCGGATGCTTTCCAAAGCTATATCAGGACCAACCGGTTCCACATTAAAAAAGCCCAACAAACCCTCATTGATTAAAAAAAAAACTCATTCAAAACTCATTTTCCTCTTTTCCCATTTCCTCTTTCCGTCCAGCGAGCATTTGGTCTCACAGCGGACACAGTGAGAACCTTCATGGTAGAGCACTTACGTTTTCTCTTTCGTCCAGTGACGCAGCGTGAGAAAATCTCCCGGTTGAGCACTTACGTTTTCTCTTTCGTCCAGTGACGCAGTGTGAGAAAATCTCCCGGTTGAGCACTTACGTTTTCTCTTTCGTCCAGCGACGCAGCGTGAGAAAATCTCCCGGTTGAGCACTTACGTTTTCTCTTTCGTCCAGCGACGCAGCGTGAGAAAATCTCCCGGTTGAGCACTTACGTTTTCTCTTTCGTCCAGCGACGCAGCGTGAGAAAATCTCCCGGTTGAGCACTTACGTTTTCTCTTTCGTCCAGTGACGCAGTGTGAGAAAATCTCCCGGTTGAGCACTTACGTTTTCTCTTTCGTCCAGTGACGCAGCGTGAGAAAATCTCCCGGTTGAGCACTTACGTTTTCTCTTTCGTCCAGTGACGCAGCGTGAGAAAATCTCCCGGTTGAGCACTTACGTTTTCTCTTTCGTCCAGCGACGCAGTGTGAGAAAATCTCCCGGTTGAGCACTTACGTTTTCTCTTTCGTCCAGCGACGCAGTGTGAGAAAATCTCCCGGTTGAGCACTTACGTTTTCTCTTTCGTCCAGCGACGCAGTGTGAGAAAATCTCCCGGTTGAGCACTTACGTTTTCTCTTTCGTCCAGCGACGCAGTGTGAGAAAATCTCCCGGTTGAGCACTTACGTTTTCTCTTTCGTCCAGCGACGCAGTGTGAGAAAATCTCCCGGTTGAGCACTTACGTTTTCTCTTTCGTCCAGTGACGCACCGTGAGAAAATCTCCCGGTTGAGGACTTACGTTTTCTCTTTCGTCCAGCGACGCAGTGTGAGAAAATCTCCCGGTTGAGGACTTACGTTTTCTCTTTCGTCCAGTGACGCACCGTGAGAAAATCTCCCGGTTGAGCATTTACGTTTTCTCGTTCGTCCAGTGACGCAGTGTGAGAAAATCTCCCGGTTGTGGACTTACGTTTTCTCGTTCGTCCAGTGACGCAGCGTGAGAAAATCTCCCGGTTGAGCACTTACGTTTTCTCTTTCGTCCAGCGACGCAGTGTGAGAAAATCTCCCGGTTGAGCACTTACGTTTTCTCTTTCGTCCAGCGACGCAGTGTGAGAAAATCTCCCGGTTGAGCACTTACGTTTTCTCTTTCGTCCAGCGACGCAGTGTGAGAAAATCTCCCGGTTGAGCACTTACGTTTTCTCTTTCGTCCAGCGACGCAGTGTGAGAAAATCTCCCGGTTGAGCACTTACGTTTTCTCTTTCGTCCAGCGACGCAGTGTGAGAAAATCTCCCGGTTGAGCATTTACGTTTTCTCGTTCGTCCAGTGACGCAGCGTGAGAAAATCTCCCGGTTGAGGACTTACGTTTTCTCTTTCGTCCAGTGACGCAGCGTGAGAAAATCTCCCGGTTGAGGACTTACGTTTTCTCTTTCGTCCAGCGACGCAGTGTGAGAAAATCTCCCGGTTGAGGACTTACGTTTTCTCGTTCGTCCAGTGACGCACCGTGAGAAAATCTCCCGGTTGAGCATTTACGTTTTCTCGTTCGTCCAGTGACGCAGTGTGAGAAAATCTCCCGGTTGTGGACGTACGTTTTCTCGTTCGTCCAGTGACGCAGCGTGAGAAAATCTCCCGGTTGAGCACTTACGTTTTCTCTTTCGTCCAGCGACGCAGTGTGAGAAAATCTCCCGGTTGAGCACTTACGTTTTCTCTTTCGTCCAGCGACGCAGTGTGAGAAAATCTCCCGGTTGAGCACTTACGTTTTCTCTTTCGTCCAGCGACGCAGTGTGAGAAAATCTCCCGGTAGAGCATTTACGTTTTCTCGTTCGTCCAGTGATGCAGTGTGAGAAAATCTCCCGGTTGAGCATTTACGTTTTCTCTTTCGTCCAGCGACGCAGTGTGAGAAAATCTCCCGGTTGAGCATTTACGTTTTCTCTTTCGTCCAGTGACGCAGAGTGAGAAAATCTCCCGGTTGAGCATTTACGTTTTCTCTTTCGTCCAGTGATGCAGTGTGAGAAAATCTCCCGGTTGAGCATTTACGTTTTCTCTTTCGTCCAGTGATGCAGTGTGAGAAAATCTCCCGGTTGAGCATTTACGTTTTCTCTTTCGTCCAGCGACGCAGTGTGAGAAAATCTCCCGGTTGAGCATTTACGTTTTCTCTTTCGTCCAGTGACGCAGAGTGAGAAAATCTCCCGGTTGAGCATTTACGTTTTCTCTTTCGTCCAGTGATGCAGTGTGAGAAAATCTCCCGGTTGAGCATTTACGTTTTCTCTTTCGTCCAGCGACGCAGAGTGAGAAAATCTCCCGGTTGAGCATTTACGTTTTCTCTTTCGTCCAGTGACGCAGAGTGAGAAAATCTCCCGGTAGAGCACTTACGTTTTCTCTTTCGTCCAGCGACGCAGCGTGAGAAAATCTCCCGGTTGAGCATTTACGTTTTCTCTTTCGTCCAGCGACGCAGCCGGTTGAGCACTTACGTTTTCTCTTTCGTCCAGCGACGCAGCCGGTTGAGCACTTACGTTTTCTCTTTCGTCCAGTGACGCAGAGTGAGAAAATCTCCCGGTAGAGCACTTACGTTTTCTCTTTCGTCCAGCGACGCAGCGTGAGAAAATCTCCCGGTTGAGCACTTACGTTTTCTCTTTCGTCCAGCGACGCAGCCGGTTGAGCATTTACGTTTTCTCTTTCGTCCAGCGACGCAGTGTGAGAAAATCTCCCGGTTGAGCACTTACGTTTTCTCTTTCGTCCAGCAACGCAGTGTGAGAAAATCTCCCGGTTGAGTAACTTTCCTGTAAGCCTAGATCGGAATGGCCACTCGTCCGTCGCCGGATAGACCCCGATGACTGCAAGCCGTCCCTGTCGAAGCTACATGGGCCTCTCGGTCCGTGATTTGTGCGAACAGCTCCCATCAAGAAAGGCACAACTCTCCCAAATTTGTCATTCCAAATTACAACTGCACCCCGTTCGCAGGCCAGCAGGGCCCGTCAGTCCAGCGCGGTGAGCCCCACCACGGGCCCTCCTGGCCAGGCAACCAGACCCTCTCTCGAGATGCCAGCCCGCCAAACTCGGCACTCATTTGGGGTGTCTTTAACGATCCTCCATGAGTGCAACCAAGGGGGACACAATCACAACTATCGCCTTTGGCCTGCCCAGTTTCTCGCTGACGATCGGTAATAGTTGATAAATTAAACTTTTCCCAAAACCTGTCGGGAGTAGGGCCACGACATCACCTCCATTCAAAATGTTTAACAAACACTAGAGTCTTTAGAGTCTCTGGCTCTGCAGGAATGAGCAACACATGTCTATACTAAAACTTTTGAACAGAGAAACTGAATTTTAATGGTTTAAATGTTTCAGATTCATCATACGAGTAATTAAATTCACTGCTTGACTTGTACTTCACACATTAACGTGTTCCATTAGAGATGTTTGGATTCACATGCATTTGTTTGATTTCTCTCCGTCATCACGACGAGTGTGTGTTTCAATGGAGAAAAGCTCTAGATCTCCAGCGCTGGTAAACTCCTCCAACAGGCCCATATCCTCACAGACAGTCGTTTTCTTTCAACACTTGATTGATAGACAGAGAGTGACGAATTCATGAGCTCAACTTTCTGCATGTGTTTTGCTTTAAAGGGCATCATGTGACACTGAAGACTGGAGTAATGATGCTGACAATTCAGCTTTGATCACAGGAATAAATTACACTTTACTATATATTCACAAAGAAAACAGATGATTTACATTGGAATAATATTTCACAATTTTTACTGTATTTCTGATCAAATAAATGCAGCCTTGGAGAGGATAAGTTTGAACACTGTCGCAGATGGTCTATAATATAAGTGTTCAGAGCTGCATCAACACTATCAGAACACTAGAGGGCAGCAGCATCTCAACATTCATCAGTGTGACGAACTGTGTGTGTGCGTGTGCGCGTGCGTGCGGTGATGATGATGATGATGATGGATAAGACTTTCTGTTTTTATTCATAGGCCTTTATTTCTTTCATTCACGTTATTTGCTGTTGTTGTCCAGAAGACTAAGATTAGTTGTCCACTAAAGTCAATCAGCAGATGTGAGCACTATAGTGTCCACACACACACCGCAGAAAATCCTCCTCTTAACTCCAGTTTTAAGGATTTTTAAATCACAGTTTTAGGGGCCGCTGTATAAACACACGTTCCTGGGTTCAGTGTGCTTTATCATCTATATGCCAGCAAACAAAATATATTATATATCAAAGCTAACAAAAATATGTATGAAAAAGTTATTTCCGAGTGCTCTCTGAACGCTCAAAACGCGGTTATTCTTGGAACATTATTGGAACGTTGCCTTTGAATGTTCTCTGAACGTGAAACAAGAAGTAACATTTATTTATTTTTTTAAACAGTAGAAGGGCATTCACCTGAAATGTGTCCTAATGTTTTTGTGCTAAAAACGTTTTGAGAACATTATTAAATACCCCTCTCTCTCTCTCTCTCTCTCTCTCTCTCTCTCTCTCTCTCTCTCTCTCTCACACACACACACACACACACACACACACACACACACACACACACTCACTCTCTCTCTCTCTCTCTCTCTCACACACACACACACACTCACACACACACACACACTCTCTCTCTCTCTCTCTCTCTCTCTCTCTCTATCTCTCTCTCACACACACACACACACTCACTCCCTCTCTCTCTCTCGTGCGCATGTGCGGAGTGACTGTGGGAAGCGTGAATGAGTGACGGCGTTTCTATGGCGTTATATATGTGCCTCATTCCTGAGCGAGTAATTGTAAGTTTTGAGCACAGAGAACTATATTTTGCAAGCACATTGCATTATATTTTGAACAGAAATTAACAATCGCAAAAAAAAAATTCGTTTGAGCAAAGAAAAAACGATTCCGTGCTCAATAAATGTATTTGCTATTATCCATATTAACGTGCAATAATAACTACTCTCACGCAGTTTACTCAGGTGCTCTCTCACAAACTTATTCTCTGCGCTCCTGTCAAGTCCCTCTCTCTCTCTCTCAACCTCTTAATTCTGTGCGCGCTCAACTCTTGACACACGCGCGCTCAACTCTTGACACACGCGCGCTCAACTCTTGATACACACGCGCGCTCAACTCTTGATACACACGCGCGCTCAACTCTTGATACACACGCGCGCTCAACTCTTGATACACACGCGCGCTCAACTATTGATACACACGCGCGCTCAACTCTTGATACACACGCGCGCTCAACTATTGACACACACGCGCGCTCAACTCTTGATACACACGCGCGCTCAACTATTGACACACACGCGCGCTCAACTTGCAACAGCGTTACAAGTGTGCCACAAAATCAACCAATCGGAAAATTAGAGGTCAATTGTGATTGGCTGTTGGTCTCCAATCACCACGCAGCACAAAGAAGAAGAAAAAGGAATTTTATGGATAGATGTCTTCTCTAGTATGGAATGCCAAAGCTGACTTAATTAAAAATAAATAAATACATAAATAAATAAATATACGAAGAAATGCAAAAAAGCAAAAATACATAAATAAATATACAAAGAAATGTAAAAAAAAATACAAAGAAATTAGTATTTATACTTTTATTTCCTTATTTATGTATAATTGTATTTTTTTCACACATTTTTTATTTATACATTTATTTATTTCCACTTTTATTTATTTCCACATTTATATATTGTATTGTATTATATAAATTGATTTCCAGGGGCGATCAGCATCATATACTGCATGTCCAGTTCTTAATATTAATCGATAAACTACTCAGTTATTATAATAATAAGGCACTATGGCTGTTATCAGTAAAATAAAATTAACAAAAGTCATTAAGTCATTAAAAGTCAAAATCTTAATACAGAGGAGAATGTTTTTACACTGCAATTACAATTGCATAAAAGTCGTTATGAGATTAATGTTAAAAATAAAACATTTGAATATAGAAATATGAAATGATGGAATCAATTAAATTGTATGTTTAAATATGAAACTAAAACAGCCAGTAGGTGGCGGTAAGTCACTGTCTTAAACGAGTGAGTCATATCATTATTTCAGACCGATTCATTCAAATACTGAACTTCGGGGAAAAAACACCACGTGTTATGTTCAACTGTACAGCTCAGGTATCAAAATTATGGCGGGGCGACTGGCACCAACATTAATAAAAAATGTCAGCATTTAAAAATGCTGTAAAAAAGCCCATGTATGAGATAATTTTATTCCCGAACTGAATGAATCAGTATTTGAATGAATCGGTCTGAATTAATGATATGACTCACTCGTTTAAGACAGTGACTTACCGCCACCTACTGGCTGTTTTAGTTTCATATTTAAACATACAATTTAATTGATTCCATCATTTCATATTTCTATATTCAAATGTTTTATTTTTAACTTTAATCTCATTACGACTTTTATGCAATTGTAATTGCAGTGTAAAAACATTCTCCTCTGTATTAAGATTTTGACTTTTAATGACTTAATTTTATTTTACTGATAACAGCCATAGTGCCTTATTATTATAATAACTGAGTAGTTTATCGACTAATATTAAGAACTGGACATGCAGTATATGATGCTGATCGCCCCTGGAAATCAATTTATATAATACAATACAATATATAAATGTGGAAATAAATAAAAGTGGAAATAAATTAATGTATAAATAAAAAATGTGTGAAAAAAGTACAATTATACATAAATAAGGAAATAAAAGTATAAATACTCATTTCTTTGCATTTTTTTTTACATTTCTTTGTATATTTATTTATGTATTTTTGCTTTTTTGCATTTCTTCGTATATTTATTTATTTATGTATTTATTTATTTTTAATTAAGTCAGCTTTGGCATTCCATACTAGAGAAGACATCTATCCATAAAATTCCTTTTTCTTCTTCTTTGTGCTGCGTGGTGATTGGAGACCAACAGCCAATCACAATTGACCTCTAATTTTCCGATTGGTTGATTTTGTGGCACACTTGTAACGCTGTTGCAAGTTGAGCGCGCGTGTGTGTCAAGAGTTGAGCGCGCGTGTGTATCAAGAGTTGAGCGCGCGTGTGTCAAGAGTTGAGCGCGCGTGTGTATCAAGAGTTGAGCGCGCGTGTGTATCAAGAGTTGAGCGCGCGTGTGTGTCAAGAGTTGAGCGCGCGTGTGTATCAAGAGTTGAGCGCGCGTGTGTATCAAGAGTTGAGCGCGCGTGTGTATCAAGAGTTGAGCGCGCGTGTGTATCAAGAGTTGAGCGCGCGTGTGTCAAGAGTTGAGCGCGCGTGTGTCAAGAGTTGAGCGCGCACAGAATTAAGAGGTTGAGAGAGAGAGAGAGGGACTTGACAGGAGCGCAGAGAATAAGTTTGTGAGAGAGCACCTGAGTAAACTGCGTGAGAGGAGTTATTATTGCACGTTAATATGGATAATAGCAAATACATTTATTGAGCACGGAATCGTTTTTTCTTTGCTCAAACGAATTTTTTTTTTTTGCGATTGTTAATTTCTGTTCAAAATATAATGCAATGTGCTTGCAAAATATAGTTCTCTGTGCTCAAAACTTACAATTACTCGCTCAGGAATGAGGCACATATATAACGCCATACGTTTCTGAGTGAGTGCTTTAAACTTTCCTTCTAACTTTTCTTTCTTTTGTATAATTTTGTTAGTTAGTAGTTTGAGGTTGGTTTATTTATTGTTCAGTTGTGTGGTGATTATGGGTTTAAACTCAGACAGGTTATCAATATTGACGACATGGTTGCAAAGTGCATACCAGATGAATCGGTGTCGGTGGAAGATTGTTTGATAGCAATCGGAAATGAAGTTGGTGCACAAAAGATTGTGTCTGCGTCAAGGATGAATAAGGCTTTTGTTGTCTTTCTGAAAGAGTTAACTATGGTGGATCATTTAGTTGAGTGTGGTGTATCAGTGAGAGATAATTGTATTCCTGACTTAGGTAAAGTTGGTTTTATATTCGCATATTCATACATTTGCGGACTTACGCGTTCAATAACTCGTGAACTAAACGTTGTTGCTACACACAACACCTATCACATAACTACAGATAAAACACCAGAAGCTACAACATAAATTTCCTCAAAACGATCTTTCCTTCGCACTGGACAAAATACATTGATCTCTATGCGCAGGCTGCTAAGAAGGGACCATCTGCAAAGTGCTAACCCGAAGGAAAGCTCGTTTTGAGGAGATTAAAATATTAAAACAATGTTATTTGTCATGTTCCAAAGGTTGTAGTATGTTCCTACTGACCAGACTGACTTACTACAGGTGGAATTTTGACAGTACCTCCCTTACTGTACAATTATCAAATATATTTATGTAATAAACATTATTACATGTGTTTATTACATATGTTTATGTAATAAACTTTAATTCACCTATAGTGTTTTTTTATATTTATATTCCAAAGGCTGTAGTGCTTTCCTAGTGATCAGACTGACTTACTTCAGGTGAAATTTTGACAATAACTCCCTTACTGTACGTACAATAAACTAATAAGTTCAAGAAAAAATTACTGTAATTCCCCTAAAGCATTTTTTCCTGTTTCAAAGGCTGTAGTCCTGTCCTAGTGATCAGACTGACTTACTACAGGTGAAATTTTGACAATAACTCCCTTACTGTACGTACAATAAACTAATAAGTTCAAGAAAAAAATACAGTAATACCCCTAAAGTATTTTTTCCTGTTCCAAGGGCTGTAGTGCTTTCCTAGTGATCAGACTGACTTACTACAGGTGAAATTTTGACAATAACTCCCTTACTGTACGTACAATAAACTAATAAGTTCAAGAAAAAATTACTGTAATTCCCCTAAAGTATTTTTTCCTGTTTCAAATGCTGTAGTCCTTTCCTAGTGATCAGACTGACTTACTACAGGTGAAATTTTGACAATAACTCCCTTACTGTACGTACAATAAACTAATAAGTTCAAGAAAAAATTACTGTAATTCCCCTAAAGTATTTTTTCCTGTTTCAAATGCTGTAGTCCTTTCCTAGTGATCAGTCTGACTTACTACAGGTGAAATTTTGACAATAACTCCCTTACTGTACGTACAATAAACTAATAAGTTCAAGAAGAAATTACAGTAATACCCCTAAAGTATTTTTTCCTGTTCCAAAGGCTGTAGTGCTCTCCTAGTGATCAGACTGACTCAGGTGAAATTTTGACAATAACTCCCTTACTGTACGTACAAGAAACTAATAAGTTGAAGAAAAAATTACTGTAATTCCCCTAAAGTATGTTTTCTTGTTTCAAAGGCTGTAGTGCTTTCCTAGTGACCTGACTGACTTACTACAGGTGAAATTTTGACAATAACTCCCTTACTGTACGTACAATAAACTAATAAGTTGAAGAAAAAAATACAGTAATACCCCTAAAGTATTTTTTCCTGTTCCAAAGGCTGTAGTGCTTTGCTAGTGATCAGACTGACTTACTACAGGTGACATTTTGACAATAACTCCCTTACTGTACAATTATCAAATATATTTATGTAATAAACATTATTACGTGTGTTTATTACATATGTTTATGTAATAAACTTTAATTCACCTATAGTGTTTTTTAATATTTATATTTATATTCCAAAGGCTGTAGTGCTTTCCTAGTGATCAGACTGACTTACTACAGGTGACATTTTGACAATAACTCCCTTACTGTACGTACAATAAACTAATAAGTTCAAGAAAAAATTACTGTAATTCCCCTAAAGCATTTTTTCCTGTTTCAAAGGCTGTAGTCCTTTCCTAGTGATCAGACTGACTTAATACACGTGAAATTTTGACAATACTTAATAATACTGTATTACATATTAATATAATACTGTAATTCACTAAAAGGGGTTTTGTTTGTTTAAGGTTGTAGTGAATGAACCTGTTCACGTAGCAAATCTGACAGATAATGTACAGCAAGATCAAGAAGGCATTAAAGATACTGTACAGTGCAGAATTTTATGACCAACATGTAATTTTTGCTTCTTGTACAGCAGAAATAAAAGGGTCTGATTGCACAAGTCCGAGTCCGGTATATTTTTTGTATGCAAGGTTATCCAAAATAATGGTTTGTTCAGAGGATGCTGTTGGCATCATCTTTTCTGACACTGACTCTCCTGTCAATCTGTATGTAGTGCACTGTAAACCCTAACGCTCAAAATACTTAATTGGTTTGAGTAGGAAAAACTTAAATTAAACTAATTAGTTCAGTCAAATTAACTATTATGAGTATTTAGCACTTTCTTTTTCTTTCAAGTTCACAGAATGGATATATTTTAAGTGAACTGAACTGTTTCATTGTTTTGAGTTTTATGAAATTATTTCTTTTAATTTAGACGAACTTAAGTTTCACTGAAACGGCTGGGATGTATATTTCCCAGCATGCTTTGCCGATGGCACTCGAAAGGGAGAGTAAATGCTAAAATTAAGTGTAATACAATGTTTTTTTGTGCAAGATTAATGTTAAGCGGGTGATTTAGTAATGATTAATGTTTCGGTATGCTAATTTAGAAGAATTTCTGTTAATGTTGGTTTTAGGATAGTTACCATCATGGTGACAAGTGGTGCATGAGCTTGATTTGAGAGCAAATAATACCTTTATATTGCTGCAAGTGTTACTGTACAGCATACTATTGTTAAGAAGTTAACAAAATAGTATGTTAGCAAACTAGCTTGTTAAAGCTAGCTAATTTTATACTAATAAAAGTGTTCACATTGAGAAGTTAAATGTATGAATTAGTGTACTCAACCATTTCAAGTTAAGAACAATTCAAATGTACAAATACAAAATAAAAATATGTCAGTTCTGCTTACTTAAACTTTGAATTTCTTAACTTAAAAAATTTGAGGCAATTTATTGCCTTAAATTTTTTGAGTTGTGCCAACTTATTCGGGTTTACAGTGTGTAGTTGTCCTTCATGGTCAATATTTTCACATATTAAGTCACATGTGCTGATAGCCACCAGCCAACAAACTTTGTCCTTACATGACATTTACTTTTATGATCTTTCTCCCCCCTCCAAATTCAACTTCAAATTCAACCAAAGTAACGTAGAAAGTCACTGTTGATGTAAACACTGTTTTATTTGTATTATCTTTCTAATTGTCCATGGAATACAACTGTGATTATACATAAAAGTTGTAATTAATTCCTCGTGGTTAGAGTAATATTTCAATATCACCTCTTCATAATTCTGCTGTTGTTGATACTCTCTTGGTTTAAGTTGTTCTTATATTATCATAATCCCTTTAACTGATTGTTTTGTCACGTCATTTTTACTTTACTATATTTTATTTTAGTGAAGTGACGATAAAATAAAAATTGAATAAAAATAAATGTGTGTGTTTGAATGAAAATATTGTTTTCAGCACAGTTTTCAGCAACAGTGCAAAATATTGGTACCATGCCTTGGATTATCACCAGACAAGCTACCTGGAAAGATGCCCAATGGTTGTGCTCACCTTGTTGCAATATAGATTACCACTGTATACAGTTAAAGACCCAAGGACCAGAAACGATTAATTAAAACCAGGGAGTTAGTCAGTCAATTTAAGACAAGAGTCAGAATTATAATAAATTAATGAAAGATTTACTGAAGATAGTTTGTAGTTTCATCATGCAAAAGTTAGCTTCAAGACTCACAAGGAGTTTGTAGGCCGCTCTGTTACAGTTACAAAGATCAGCAATTATACCCTTCACCAAGGTCTAAGCTAAATCAACTGATATGACAAGATATGAAGTCTCAAGATCTCAGCACGTCGTTAAACAACTCATCAAACAGCACTTTAAGGCCATTGCACACTGAGTCCGAAATTCACATCTGAAATTTCCGCACGTTAAAAAATAAATACGACCTCACGTTGTGTCAATCACGCTTGCACACTGCCCCCCAAACTTTCGTCCATCATAAAAAAAATCGGATCGGGTTTGATTTTCTGCGTTTTTCGCATCTGTAGCAAGCAGTGTGAATGGTGTTTGAATGGTGTTTTGACAATTCAGAGCCACCGAATTACGAATCCGAAAAAACGCATACGACAATTTCGGACTCAGTGTGCAATGGCTAGTCTTATTCTTATTAGCACTTATTAGCACGTCTACAGAAGTTCTTAAGAGAATTAACAGAGGTTCAGAATTTGATGATTTATTGTTTCGTTTAAGGTCACCATGATGGAGATCAGCGTTTGCTTTAGTTGGGTTCCTGACCCTTGACTTTTGAAGACAAGATTTTCTCTGTCTGCTGAAACTTGTGTGTTTATAAAGCACATTTGTTATGGCACGAAAGTCAAGAGAAAATGTGATCAGATGTTGATGGTTAAGTGTTGATGTCAGTCATCATGTAGTGACCTGATTCAATGATTTCTTTCAGTGTCTAATATATGATTAAAAAGGATGACAAATTATAGATTTATTCAAAACTGTGATTTTACAGCAAAGGGCCAGCAGTGTTATGACATCAGATACAATTAAGGATTTTACAAGCAGTGTTCACAAAAAGTTTTCATCTATGGCTTTACTAAAACTAACATAGACATCAAGAATCAGCATATTAATCTCAACAATGGTGACCATTAAATAACGATTCATGCTGCAATGCATGGTGGGTACTAGCATAATACAAAATGTATCCATGGCTCCCAGCATGCATTGCGGCATGACTCACTTTTTAATGGTCACCATTGTTGAGATTCATATGCTGATTATTGATGTCTGTGTTAGTCTTAATAATGCAATAGATGAAAGCTTTTTGTGCGAAAATTGTTCGTAAAATCCTTTCTTTTATCCAATTCTGAATTTAAATAAATAGGCAAACCTAATAATACATCACTTGTTTAATCAGAGATTAGACTCTGTAAAAGTTCAGTCATCATGTCAATTAATGATGATTTTCATCATCAAAGCACAACCATTGACAACTGATCATATTTTCTTTTGACTTTTGTGCCATAACAAATGTGTTTTATATACACATGAGTTACAGCAGCCAAAGACAAACTAATTTGCAAGGGTCAAGAGTCCAACTAAAACAACCGCTAATCTCCAATATGGTGACCTTGAACGAAACTCAATAAATCATCACCTTCTAAACCTCTGTCACTTCTTCTTGTGTCACTCCATCTATGTCTGACTCTGGTTTGACAATAAAAGGCTAAATGTTTTTGAAATTTTCAGTGCATGTTTGTTTGAGGTAAAAGGACGGAACCTCTTGAGGCAAGTTTTTCTTTCCTTCAGTGATTTTGCCTGTAAACAGCAGGTGTTCATCACTAATGCTCAATCATTACTTAATTAGTCACTTAAATAATTGCTTAAAATAAAAATTCAATTAAGGTAATCGGTGTCCTCAAATGTAATGAGTTAGCTTAACTTAAAGGATTTGACTTTGTGTGTGATAGTGTGAGCTAATAGTAACTACAAGCACTTAAAAGTTCATTTAAAGTTTGTAATTTCACTGTTTTTACTCAATATATAATATCAAATATCAAGATATTTGAATGCAGAAGTTTAATTGTGTATTGAGAAATATCCTTGTTTTAGTGGATTTGGTTAAAATAAGTCCAGAGTACTCAAAACTATTGTTTTTTAAACTTAATTGAATTGAGGTAATCGGTCTCAACTGAAATGAGTTTGCATAACGTGTTGGCTTTTACAGTGCACCTCTCAGATTTTCAATACAGAGAATACATGAAATAACATTTTAGATAATCACACTGGTCATTTTAAAACAAAGTACAATCTCATAAGCCTAGAGAAGTCATTCAACTCCTTTGATATTTAGAAGGAAAATATTGATTAATACCTTGATTAAATTAGCTCATTAGATATACATTGAAGCAGCAATGGATTCCAGATTTGAATCATTACAATAAGATTGTTGCTTATTTATAACGTTAAAAATATGATTAAGCTAACATCTTTACAGCTTTTAATCAATGAACGAAATGTGTTGTACCAGGAACAGCAGTTCTAATACCTACTTTTACCTAATACATTTATCAAAATTAATTGAGTAGAGTGATCACTAGGAACATACTATAACCTTTGGAACATGAAGAAACACTTAAGGTGAATTACAGTAATTTTTTCATAAAAAATATGTATGTACTGTACTTACAGTAAGGCAGGTATTGGCAATATTTAACCTTTAGTAAGTTAGTCTGATCACTAGGAACATTCTCCAACCTTTGAAACATGAAAATAATGCTTTAGGGGAATTACAGTAATTGTTTCACAAACGTATTTGATTATTGTACATACAGTAAGGAAGATATTGTCAAAATTTCACCTGGAGTAAGTCACACTGCTCATTAGGAAAGCACTACACCCTTTGGAACACAAAAATAATACTTTAGGGGAAATACAGTATTTTTTAAAAAATAAACATTTGATAATTGTGCGTACAGTATGCGAGTTATTGTGGAAATTTCACCTGTAGTAAGTCAGTCAGGTCACTGGGAAAGCACTACAGCCTTTGAAACACGAAAAGAATACTTTAGGGGAAATAAAGTAATTTTTTTAATAAACATTTGATAATTGTACGTACAGTAAGGGAGTTATTGTGGAAATTTCACCTGAAGTAAGTAACGCTGGTCATTAGGAAAGCACTACATCCCTTGGAACGGGAAAATAATACTTTAGGGGAATTAGAGTAATTGTTTCATAAACATATTTGATTATTATACGTACAGTAAGGGAGTTATTGTCAAAATTTCACCTGTAGTAAGTCAGTCTGATCAGTAGGAAAGCACTACAGCCCTTGGAACGGGAAAAAAATACTTTAGGGGAATTACAGTAATTGTTTCATAAACATTTTAGTTTATTGTACGTACAGTAAGGGAGTTATTGTCAAAATTTCACCTGTAGTAAGTCAGTGTGGTCACTGGGAAAGCACTAAAGCCTTTGGAACGGGGAAAAATACTTTAGGGGAATTACTGTAATTGTTTCTTGAACTTATTAGTTTATTGTACGTACAGTAAGGGAGTTATTTTCAAAATTTCACCTGTAGTAAGTCAGTCTGATCAGTAGGAAAGGACTACATCCCTTGGAACAGGAAAATAATACTTTAGGGGAATTACTGTAATTGTTTCATAAACATATTTGATTATTATACGTACAGTAAGGGAGTTATTGTCAAAATTTCACCTGTAGTAAGTCAGTGTGGTCACTGGGAAAGCACTACAGCCTTTGGAACGGGGAAAAATACTTTAGGGGAATTACAGTAATTTTTTCTTGAACTTATTAGTTTATTGTACGTACAGTAAGGGAGTTATTGTCAAAATTTCACCTGTAGTAAGTCAGTGTGGTCACTGGGAAAGCACTACAGCCCTTGAAACGGGAAAAAATACTTTAGGGGAATTACAGTAATTTTTTCTTGAACTTATTAGTTTATTGTACGTACAGTAAGGGAGTTATTGTCAAAATTTCACCTGTAGTAAGTCAGTCTGATCACAAGGAAAGCACTACAGCCTTTGGAACAGGAAAAAATAATTTAGGGGAATTACAGTCATTGTTTCATAAACATTTTAGTTTATTGTACGTACAGTAAGGGAGTTATTGTCAAAATTTCACCTGTAGTAAGTCAGTGTGGTCACTGGGAAAGCACTACAGCCTTTGGAACGGGGAAAAATACTTTAGGGGAATTACAGTAATTTTTTCATAAACATATTAGTTTATTGTACGTACAGTAAGGGAGTTATTGTCAAAATTTCACCTGTAGTAAGTCAGTGTGGTCACTGGGAAAGGACTACAGCCCTTGAAACGGGAAAAAAACTTTAGGGGAATTACAGTATTTTTTTCTTGAACTTATTAGTTTATTGTACGTACAGTAAAGCAGTTATTGTCAAAATTTTACCTGTAGTAAGTCAGTGTGGTCACTAGGAAAGCACTACAGCCTTTAGAACGGGAAAAAATACTTTAGGGGAAATACAGTTCATTTTTCATAAACATATTTGACAATAGCACGTACAGTATGCGAGTTATTGTCAAAATTTGACCTGTAGTAAGTCAGTCAGGTCACTAGGAAAGCACTACAGCCTTTGAAACACGAAAAGAATACTTTAGGGGAAATACAGTAATTTTTTTAAAACACATTTGATAATTGTACGTACAGTAAGGGAGATATTTTCAAAACTGTACTTTGTTTAATGGTTTTAATGTTCTTTTAAAGCAAATCATTCTTCTATAAATACATCCATGAAGTAAAGAAGTTACTGTTTTCAGCCATTACAGTAATAAATACATTTAGATAATGTAATATTTTTTGATGGAAGGTGTGCCATTGAAGAACCCCATTGGAGTTTTGCTAGTTTTTTAAATGTTTACCTGTTAGGGGCGCACAGTCAAAGACCCAGAACCAGATATGAAGAAATGAAGAGCAGGAGTCAGAATTATAATAAAGAAAAGATTTACTGAAGATAGTTTTCAGTTTCACCAGCAGAAGTCAGCTTCAAGACTCTCACAGGAGTTCGTAGGCCGTTACAAAGATCACAGAATCACTAAATGAGCCAGCACTGTCACTGCTTTCAGATATCAAATACAGACATTACAAAATACATGAAACAAACTTTTTAGTAATCATACTGGTAACTTCTAGCCTATAACTAAGTAAAATCTCACATGCCTAGATAAGTCATTCCACTCATGTAATATTTAGAAAGAAAACCTTGATTATAATCACTCATTACATATACATTGAAGCAGCAGTTTATTCCAAAATCCACACCCTTCACCCCCAAAATAAACATCATGTTTGCTGTCATGCTTTCTGGGTACTTGTCAATAATCTGATGGATTCAGTTCCATGGACAGTGATATTTCTGCAGGACTGTAAACATCAATCAATGCACACGAATTGTGTTATTGTGAGAGTTTAATGTTAATTGAAGATGCTATACAACAGGAAAACATAAAATACTGTTAGGCCATTCTTTTTATTCAGCACCTGGAGAACACTGTTACACTGTAAAGTCTTTATTACACTTAAAAACAGAAAAACCGAGGTGGATAAAACAGCAAGACGTGGGCTGTATGTTCTGTAGGGTCCAGACAAGACCATCCAACTTGCTTTGGAACAGTCGGCCCATCCTTTCAAAACCTATTGAAATAAATCATATGTCATAATTAAAACCAACACCAACACTGTTCTTGTTCATTTTGATTTCAAATAAATAAATAAACATAAATATAAACCGATGTAAAATGAAGCGATTAACTATGTTCAGGAGATTACACATGATTTTCCACTTTCTACAGTCTGGATTGTTACCAGATTACAGTTCATGTTGCCTACATGTTCATTCTTTATTATTTCCTAAACACCTTTTTAAACACCATCATTATAAGGACATTCTATTGCATTAGAACACATAATGTGAGAGATATTTGCTGGTACATCTGTAGTTGGCTAAAATGTAGTTGTCTGTTTGCACACGATGAAAAACAATATAAACTTTTTAGACGGTCCCTATCTTGGTTACCACACTACATTGAATATTCAACAAAGTGTGTATGCATTAAAAATATACTTACCCATTTTGATCGATTGTAGAAAATGTTGTAGTTCACAATCTTTGTTGTCAATATTAAGTAGCTGCTTCGAATCTGAAAAAAAATTGCTTCATTGACTATTTAATTGAAAAAGTTCTTTAACGTGAATGTGCGAATGTGCGAATATAAAACCAACTTTACCTAAGTGTATTCCTGTACTGCGGCTGTCCAACTTATCAAAGAAGGTGATTCTTTCAAATGTCCCGCCGTTTATTTATTCCCAACGATATGCTTGAGCGCATTCTTGCGCGTTATGGCAAAATCGTCGGGTTAATGAAGATGATTCTTCTGGGTATAAAAAAACCAGACTTAAAACACATCATGTCTTTCAGAAGACAAATTTTCATGATTCTGAGTGCTGAATATCAGGATTTGAATGTTTCAGTGAAGCTGGCTGTGTTGGGTAAGGATTATACGATCTTTATTACTTCAGACACAATGAGATGTTTCGTCTGTGGAAAGCATGGCCATAATAGACAAACGTGTCCTACAAAGAAGGATGCTGAACAAGTGAACCATGATGGGGATGAGTCAGTCACTGTTGTTGAGCAGATAAATCATACTCCTGATGAAAACTAAACTGATCAGCACTCTGAAAACGTTAGCGATGTCTTTAGTGAACCTAGTTCGTCTGGTTGTGTCGATAACTCTGATGTGGTCCCTATTGTTACTGATGTATCGAGTGAAAGCGTTGCTGGTGATCGTGTAGAAAAACGGGATGGTGCAGAACCTGTTGGTGTTGACAGCTCTAGGGTTTCTGAGCACTTTGAAGAACAAGTGGAATCTGAGGGAGCGACAAATGTGATGGATTCACAAACACTAGATAGCTTGTCACTCAATGATTCTAGAGATGTTGTGGAAAACGATGGAGGCTCTCGTTGTGATTCTGATAGTGAATGCTCAGATAGTTGCGGAGGCAGCATTGATGCAACCTCTCAGGGAAGCTCCACTTCTAAAACAAATGTATCCTGCTACACGGTTGAACAGTTGAATCATTTTCTTGATTCTACAAAATTGGAATGTATTTTCCAAATTTAAGGCTTTTCAATGAATCGTGTGCCATTGCCATGAGAAAAGCTACTTTAGAAGAACTAGATCAACCAAAACGTTATCGACTTAAGAAATTCATGTGTGATGTCAGAAAAAGAATGAAGACTCGATCTACGAAACACTATTAAGATTATGGTGAGTTTTGTGCTATTGCTCTTTGAATTTTTTTATCTTATCCCCATGGCTTCGTTTAATATTGGTTCTTTTAATATTAATGGTTGTCGGGGCACTGAGAAGAGAGATGCATTATTTGATTATTTACAGTTAAAAAAGACAGATATAGTCCTATTATAAGAGACACATACGAATGTTCAAAATCAGACGCAATGGCTGGCCGGATGGAAGGGTAGAGCACTGCTTAGTCATGGTTCAAACTTAAGTGCAGGTGTTGCAATACTTCTTTCATCACGGGTTGAATGTGTCAGGCTTTTGTGTCTGAAATAATTTCCGGTCGGATTTTACGAGTGGATATTACTTTAGGAGATTCTAATTTTTCTTTTTTTAATGTTTCTCTATGGCCGTTCATGTCGAGTACGACAAACTGCTTCCCGTTTTGAGCGTCTCTCTTCCAGAAATGACTTGTAGGCCTCCTGAGAGTCCCTGCGGCCGTTGTTAATTGCTGTGCGCCATTTGGTTCTGTCATTTGCAATTGCCTCCCAGTTGTCCAGGTTGATGGAGAAAGCCTGAAGATCCCTCTTAATGACGTCTTTAAAACGTAGATGGGGGCGACCATGTTTGCGGGGGGCATTTGCCAGCTCGCCATAAAGAAAGATTTTTGGAAGGCGAGTGTCATTCATTCGATATATATGCCCAGTCCAACGGAGGTGGCGTTCACTAAGGATGGTGTACAGGTCACTGGAACCAGTTCTCTCAAGTATGACAGAGTTTGGCACATGATCCTTCCAGCATACACCCAGTATGGAACGAAGGCAGCGAAAATGGAAGGCGTTGAGGCGATGTTCGTGCCTCCTGTATGTTGTCCATGTCTCACTTGCATATAGTAAGGTGCTCAATACACATGCATGGTACACACGGACTTTGAGGAGCATTGAGAGGTTCTTGTTGTGCCAGACACGCTTGCTCAATTTTCCAAACATTGATGATGCCTTCCCAATGCGCATGTCAAGCTCTGCGTCAAGGTTATTGTTGTTTGATACGGTGGAACCCAGGTAGGTGAATTTGTCTACCACAGATAGACATGTGTTGTTAATGTATACTGTAGGGTTTAGGGTTGCAGGTTGGGCAAGAATAACTGTCTTTTTAAGACTAATCTGCAAACCAAACTCTAGACATGCAGCAGCAAAAGATGAGCAGAGTAGTTGTAGATCTGCCTCTGAGTGGGCAACAAAGGCAGCATCATCAGCATAAAGCAGCTCACGTACCAGAATATGGCGCACTTTAGTCTTCGCCCGCAGTCTGGCCAGATTGAACAGTTTTCCTGAGCTGCGGGTATGTAGAAGGATACCCGAGTCATCAGGGAAGGCACGGCGTAGTAGGGCAGAGAAGAATATTCCGAAGAGGGTAGGAGCAAGGACACATCCCTGCTTTACCCCACACCTTATCTGGAACTCGTCAGAGCGAGTGCCTTCAGACTGTACAGTTGCCTTCATGCCCTCATGAAACTCAGTGATCACCTTCAGTAACTTTGGAGGGCAGCCAAGTCTTTGTAAAATGAGGAAAAGTCCAGATCGACTAACGTAGTCAAAGGCCTTGGTCAAGTCTACAAACACCAAGAACAGAGGTTTATGCTGTTCTATACACTTTTCCTGTAGTTGACGGACACAGAAAACCATGTCTGCTATGGAGCGGCCAGCACGAAACCCACACTGGGTTTCAGGGAGGATACGGTCAGCAAGGATTTGTAGACGTGGTAGAATAGTGCGAGCAAATATCTTGCCAGCAAGACTGAGCAGAGATATTCCTCTGAAGTTGTTACAGTCTGTACGGCCCCCCTTGTTTTTATAGATGGTGATGATGTTGGCATCTCTAAGGACATCTGGGAGATATCCACTGTTCCAGCACATCACAACCAGATGATGTAGGACAGAGGCAAGGACATCACCGCCTGCCTTATAAGCCTCAGGGGGGAGGCCATCAGCTCCAGGAGACTTGTTATTTTTCAGTGCCTTAATTGCAGATTTGACTTCCTCGATGGTAATGTCTGCATCCAGATCAGACATAGGGGGGAGCTCAGGAATAGCAGCAGTTATTGCCAGTGTGTTGGCTGTGACAGGCTGAGCATAGAGAAGGCTGTAGTGCTCTGCCCATCTCGCCAATTGAGATTCCATATCGGTCAGAAGTTCGCCTGATAGGGAACGGAGTGGAGAGGATTTTTTAGGGACTGGGCCCAAGGATTCTTTCAGACCTTCAAAGACACCTCGGATGTTTCCAGTGGATGCACTTAACTCAATACGGTCACACAGTGTGCTCCAGTAAGCCTGCATGGCTGTGCGAGTGACCCGTTGGACATTGCGGCATGCCTGCTTCAATGCTGCCCTATTTGAGCGAGTGTTATGCTGCAAATAGGACAGTCTGGCTGAACGCTTAGAGTCAATTGCAGGTAGGAGCAGGCTGGCATGGGTTTTGAACCAGTCAGGCTGTGATCTGGATCGCTTTCCAAAGATGGAAAATGCAGCCTTTGTGGTAACAGAGTGGAAGTGCTCCCAGGCAGCCGTGATATCCGCATGAGGAGGTGAAGAGTCAAAGCTGGAAGCAAGTAGTTCCTGGAACGCATGCTGCGACGCAGGAGCATAGGTTGCAGAAATATCCAGACGAGGAGTAGCCTTGGGCCTTGCGTAATGAAACTTGCTTGGGACCATCCTTAATTTACAACGAAGAAGGGCATGATCAGTGTCACAATCTGCTGAGTGCAGTGATCGGCAGTGTGTTACTTCTTTCAAGTGCTCACGCTTCACCAGTACATGGTCAAGTTGGTGCCAGCGCTTAGAACGTGGATGACGCCAGGTGACTTTAGAGGAACTTGAGCCCTGAAAGAATGAAGAGGGGACACAGAGTTTGTGGGTGCTGCAAAGTTCCAGTAAGCGCTGACCGTTGTCATTCATGTTGCCATATCCATGGCTTCCCAGAATATCAGGCCATGCACTAGAGTTAGCACCCACTCTGGCATTAAAGTCACCAAGGATAATCAAACGTTCGGTTGAGGAGGTCTTCTGAATAATGGAGCACAGTTGATTGTAGAATGATTCCTTTACATCTAGTTCGGAAGTCAGCGTAGGGGCGTAAGTGGCTACGATTGTAACTGGGCCACAGTTTGTGTGCAGACGCAGTGAGGAGAGACGTGAGGAGATGGGCACCGGTTTTTCCACTGAGGACAGTAGCTTGTTTTGGATTGCAAAGCCAACCCCGTGCATTGGTCTGTCACCATCTGGGTATCCGTTCCAGAATAATGTGTAGTTTTTTTCCTGGACAGAGCCAACACCGGTCAGCCAAGTTTCACTCAGGGCAGCGATGGAGATGTTAAGTCGGAGTAGTTCTGCATCAATCAGGGCTGATTTACGAGGTGAGACGCAGTCCATGTCAGAACTAACGCCAAGAGATCGCACATTCCAGCATGCGATGGAGGTATATGCGACAGTTGCAGGATGACGACCAGGTCGCGCCTGCCGTACACGCGAACCTTGCCGAGCAACGACAGCACTCTTAAGGACAGAGTGCTCCCGAGTTGCCAGTCGTGGAGGCTGAATATTAGACGTCATAATAGAGAGATGAGATGCTCATAGTAGAGAGCGCCCGGGCAAAAAAATTTAAGTGAAAGGATGCTCGCCCAGGTCAACCTTCCACCTCTGGACTCAATGCTACAAATTCCAACGGAACACAGATGTGTGACGGTTGGTGTAGTTATGAGTTGCCCCGCAGTGACCAGCTAACTAGGTCTATTGCCCCGTGACCATTGGCGAGGTGCTCTTCTGCTCACCGGGCGGCTGAGACAGACCGACTGAGGTGCTGTGACAGCAGGCACGATCTGATACTCAGCATACCAGCCCCTGCTGCCGGGCTAGCAGGGTGGACTGGATTTCGTCTGGTCTCTCGCCTTTGACCTGTCTGGCTTGCTTGAAGCTACCAGGGGTACAAGGCCCCCGCCAGCATAGCTCTCAGGGTCATAGAGACTCACAAGCTGTTCCGCCGCGGCAAGGCACCAGTCCATAGAACAGCATTTAATGCATTTAAAGCAACAACATTTAATGTTTATGCACCAAATATAGGGAATGAACGTATATCTTTTTTTCAAAAACTCTCTGCAGCTGTATCAGAATGTTCCCAGAATCGATCGTTGTTTTGGGGGGATTTTAACTGTACTTTAGATCAAGGTGTGGATAGGAATCATGAGGAACCTCATGCTTGTTCGGCTGAAGCTCTTAGATCTTTAATTAATTATTATACTGATTTATGGAGAGACAGTTTTCCAGGGGTTAGGCAGTATACCTGGCTCAAACAGAATTCTAATGAAATATCAGCAGCAAGACTTGATCGGTTTTATGTGAAGGCTAATAACCGGGGGAGTTTTTGTTTTTTGTTTTTGATTGGGACAGTGCATTTTAATGAACATAACATGGAGTACAAGCATGTAAAAATACCGGATTTTAGCCAAAGGCTAATTTCCATCCGTAGTTCCACGGGCCAGGATCATAGAACTCACAAAACATTGCAAAATAAAATTTTACATCTACAGTCAATTCATAAATTAGCTAAATCCTATATACAAAATTCACACAAGACTACATTCAACTTCACAAAACACTCATCCATATACAGGTTACAACAAAACAATTTAAAAAAAGGATAAAACCTACATACTACTAGTGTGTGCAGCTTTGATTTGCCCATAGCCATTTTTTCAGCTCGACTTTAAACGAGCTATATGTAGTATATCTTCTTAGTGTTCGAGGAAGACTATTCAACAGGTTCCCACCCCGGACAGACAGGACCGTCTGACCGAAGGTGGTACGCAGGCTGTGAGGTATTATCAAGTCTCCTCTAGTAGAGGCTCGTGTAGTCCTTAGAGAATTGTCTTTCGATTTAAAGGTGCCCTAGACTGTTTATTTTTTTTTTTTTTATAATGTTTCCTGGGTTACCCTTATAATGTTAGTATGTTTTTTAGATAAAAAAATAATCATAATTTAGAAATAAATGGCATTTTTCCTAGCCTGCTTTTAGCCTCTGATTTGAACACTCTGTTTGAAGGGGCGTGTCTCTGTGGGATTCAGTGTAACCGCGGCCACTGCTGTGATTGGCTGTGGGATTCAGTGTAACCGCGGCCACTGCTGTGATTGGCTGTGGGATTCAGTGTAACCGCGGCCACTGCTGTGATTGGCTGTGGGATTCAGTGTAACCGCGGCCACTGCTGTGATTGGCTGTGGGATTCAGTGTAACCGCGGCCACTGCTGTGATTGGCTGTGGGATTCAGTGTAACCGCGGCCACTGCTGTGATTGGCTGTGGGATTCAGTGTAACCGCGGCCACTGCTGTGATTGGCTGACATGCTTGCATATGAAATAGCAACGCATTACATGTGAAACTCTCTCCCAAATACTTTTACTACTGCTATTATACGTTTTTACTATACCAGCTATCGAGATTAACAAATCGTGAGATGTTTTTAAAGTATTTAGATCTATTCCATCACATAAAATGTTGCCGTGATGAGCATTGAGCAGATGACAGTGTGTTGATCGCGAGAATGAAGATCGTATCATTGCAAAGCAGTTTCTGCACTCTCTCTGCTTTCCCCAATGCAAACACGATGATGTAAATACAGTAAGAGCTTCGTTGTGCAGTAACGTGCGTCATTGATTTCATAACGAGTTTGGCAAGTGTCCAGATAAACTCGCGCTGTGTGGAAAGATTGTTCTTTGATCGCTTTCTGTATATAATTTGTTCACAATTTAAATACGATTATTTTCATCCTACTAAAAGAAACGATGTGAAGCTGATATTTTAGTCACTGGCTTGACTTACTGATGCATAAACAGTATTGAACGATTTTGAGAGAAAGATTACCTGTCTGAACTTGAACAATTACACATCAGAAAGTGTTGCTTGGTAGCTCGATCCGAGGCCAGCTCTGTATTGGCCCAAGTTGAGGAAACAGTCGGTGAAATGTTTGGAAATTTCCAGAGAAAATAAAATTAACCCATTGTTTCTTCAGAGGCTCAAATAAAGGAACTAAAAAATACTTTTGTGTTCATGTGTACATCCACACTGAGCAACTGCCATGCTTCGGCTGCGCAGTTCCACCTGGCATTGAGGGCTGGCATTATGCAAATATTTGGAGGCGTACATATTAATGATCCCGACTATTGCGTCACAGTCGGTATTGTGTGGAGAACCGACCGTTTTTCAGGGGTGTTTTTCATAAACGTGAATTAAATGAGAACGCGAAAACAGTCCAGTTTGAGATTCACTCTATGTCATGTCCATGCACTGAACTCTTGTTATTTGACTATACCAAGGTAAATTCAATTTTGAATTATAGGTCACCTTTAATAAAGTCCTTCAGGAAAGAGGATTCCTCTTTCACATATATTGGAAGAAATACATTTCTCTTAAAGAATCTTCTGGAGGAAAGAGGAAAAGGAGCATTGATTTAAATAAAATGGATGCCCCTACAGCTTTTTTTTTTTTTTTTTTTGGACTAGAAAAAAAGTCCAGAGATAAGAAGTATTTTTATCAGTTAATGGACAAACAATAACTGATCAACAGGAAATCAATGCTGTTGCTTTGTCTTTTTATAAGAAATTGTATATCAGGCAGAAGCATGTGAAGAATCTGTTGTAAATTAGATCTTCCTCAGGTCCTAGAACAAGATAAAAAAGATTTAGAGAGTTCTCTTGATTTTTTTGAGATTTCAAAAGCAGTTTTAGAGCTGAATCCTGGAAAGTCTCCTGGGATAGATGGCCTGACAGCAGAGTTTTATAAATGTTTTTGGGATTTGATGGGACAGGATTTTTATGAAGTTTTATTAGAATGTTTTGATCAGGGGATTGTCCGAAGAGCTGTCTTGAGTTCCTGAAAGAGCTCCTTTCTTTCTCCTAAAGAAAGGAGACTTGGGTTTTCTGAAGATTTGGCGCCCTGTATCACTTCTAAAGGTGATGATACACGGGGCAACTTTTTGGGCAATGTTGCCGTCAACGGGCAACCAGATGAGACACAGGGCCCACGACCGATCTAAATTATCCAGATAGAAATGTATTGCCCATTTTCAATGGGAAAGTACCCAAGCAACAATCGCTCGGCAAGATTGCCCAGCAACATTGCTCAAAAAGTTGCCCTGTGTATCATCACCTTTACTGTTGATTTGAAGATATTGTCAAAGGCTATAACAAATAGATTAAAGCAATTCATATCAAGTGTTATTCATGAGGATCATACCTATATTGTATTCCCAAACGAACCATTTTTGATAAGAGATTTGATATCTATTGGGAAAAGAGATGCATTGGACATAGGTTTTCTTTCTCTTGATCGGGTAGATCATGTATATCTTTTTAAAACTTTAGAGGCTTTTGGTTTTGGGTCCAATTTTGTGTCTCTTATTAAAGGGATACTCCACTTTTTTTGGAAATAGGCTCATTTTACGACTCCCCCAGAGTTAAACTGTTGAGTTTTACCGTTTTTGAATCCATTCAGCCGATCTCCGGTTCTGGCGGTACCACTTTTAGCATAGCTTAGCATACATCATTGAAGTGGGCAAGACCGTTAGCATTTCTAAAAAAAAAAAAGACCAAAGAGTTTCGATATTTTTCCTATTTAAAACTTGACTCTTCTGTAGTTACATCATGCACTAAGACCGACAGAAAATGTAAAGTTGCGATTTTCTAGGCTGATATGGCTAGGAACTATACTCTCATTCCTGCGTAATAATCAAGAAACTTCACTGCCGTACCATGAGAGCAGCAGGCGTAATGATATGACGCAGCGCCTGAAAATAGGCCACCTTCCGTCAACACAACGGAACTATTTTCAGGCGCTGCGTCATATCATTACGCCTGCTGCTCTCATGGTACGGCAGTGAAGTTTCTTGATTATTACGCAGGAATGAGAGTATAGTTCCTAGCCATATCAGCCTAGAAAATCGCAACTTTACATTTTCTGTCGGTCTTAGTGCATGATGTAACTACAGAAGAGTCAAGTTTTAAATAGGAAAAATATCGAAACTCTTTGGTCATTTTTTTTTTTAGAAATGCTAACGGTCTTGCCCACTTCAATGATGTATGCTAAGCTATGCTAAAAGTGGTACCGCCAGAACCGGAGATCGGCTGAATGGATTCAAAAACGGTAAAACTCAACAGTTTAACTCTGAGGGAGTTGTAAAATGAGTCTATTTCCAAAAAAAGTGGAGTATCCCTTTAAGCTTCTGTATAATAATATTTACAGTATGCTTAGAATTAATGGTTCCTTGACCAGCCCCTTTTCTGTAACTCGAGGCATACGCCAGGGGTGTCCACTTTCTGGATTACTATATGCCATTTCAATCGAACCACTGTTGGTTTCTCTAAGGAATAGACTGCGTGGTGTGAGCTGTTCTGGTTATCCAGATTTAACCCCTGTAAAACTTACAGCATATGCTGATGATGTCACTGTTGTTGTACGCAATGTTGATGATTTAGACAACTTGCTTAAATTTCTTTAATAAAGCGACATCTGCACGTATAAACTGGGAGAAATGTACAACATTATTGTAGTGCTGCCGCGATTAGTCGACTTAGTCGACGTAATCGACCATGCAAATTAGTCGACGGCAATTTTTTTAGTCGACGTGTCGTTTTACTATTGACCGCCATTTATTTTTGGTCTCCCGTCACAAACGGCTCACTGTAATTCACCTCCACACACCAGTCTGTGCGCCGTGCGCGCCCTGCTGGTTTATCTGCTATCATTTTCCTTCACGTTCCCGCCCACCTTCACTGCTTTGATATGAAAAATTGCGGAGGCAGGTGACGGAGCTTTCACAGTGGGCTCGTTTGCTGCGGTCCGAGTCCGAGCGCGAGCGCGATTGTTCCCGGCGCCCCCCGCAGCGTTGGTCTGGTTTCACACTCAATTCTATCGAACCCTGTTGAGTTTGCGTGCATCTTATGCCATTGCAAACGTGCACGGCGCATGATAGAAAACAGAACGCGGGTCAATATATTGTGTTTTTCAAACGGACTCTTTTGAGGAGACAGCTGTGGATTTCCAAATTTGTTGCCCTGATTGCACGCGCAATGCGCGAATACACTGCAGACTCAACTCTCGCGTATCCAAGGTAAATCATCAACACTATCATCCCTTACATGTGTTTTATTTAACTAAATGCATCATAATCAGCTAAAACGCATGGGCAGGTTACTTAACTTCCTGAACAAGCTCTCCCGAGTCCGTGTTGCTTTCACATTCACGCGAACCGCGGCACGGGCCCGCCATGCACGCAAGTGTAAACGCGAGCTACATAACTGCGTGCCTGCCTGCTTTCAGCGCGACTCATAGTGGGCTAGTCCAGACTTTCAATTCAATTCCAATTTATTTGTATAGCGCTTTTCACAGAAAATGCATTGCATCTACTTTACTATTCAGAGTGATGTTATCAGTTATAATGCTTTTCAGAAATGTACATAAATTAATCATTATTAGCTTACTGTACATTTTTTAAGGCAGAACAAAGAGCTAATTTTATTTAAGTAATACATACATGTTTGTTATTAGAGGATTAGATTAGGACTCTGACTAATATGGTATAGCCTAATGGAAATGCAGATACTTAATGCTTAGATTGTTAATACATAATGTTTTTGAACAGGTGACATTTTATGTTTTGGCCCTTCAGTTGAGTTCAAAATAAAATGGACACAACGAAATAAACACTTGATTTTTTTTTTAATTAGTCGTTTAGATTAGTCGACTAATCGAAAAATTAGTCGAAAGATTAGTCGTTAGAAAATTAGTCGTTAGTGGCAGCACTACATTATTGATGGGAGAATGGAGAGAAAGTGGACCTCCTCAGTTACCTCAACAGTGTCAGTGGACTCGAGATGGTTTTAAAATCCTTGGGATTTACTTTGGGACTGATGAGTATATGGAGAAAAACTGGGAGAATCCAGAGGTGGAGGTGGACTATTCCACAGCTCTCGTACAGAGGAAGAGTTTTGATCATCAACAATCTGGCAGCTTCAATGCTGTGGCATAAACTCACAGTTTTGAACCCTCCTAAAGATTTCCTCATGAAAATACAGAAGGCATTTGTTGAGTTTTTCTGGAACGGCCATCACTGGCTTCCACCTGGAGTTCTCTATCTGCCGGTCCAACGCCCATGTGGAGTCAAGGATGAAGGCAATGAGCAGTCCCTCCAGAAAAACGCGATTATGCGATCGCTGAATTCAATGCATAATCAGCCAAAGTCCGCATATTTATGCGGGGGTCGCATTTTTTCAAATACTTCGCAATTTCGCCGCATAAATTGCTGATTTCCGTGCAAAATATGCGGGGCTTGCATGATTTCATAATCCCCGCATTTTCGTCGCAAAAAGTTGGAAAATGTTGCGTTTGCTTCACACAAGAGCAGCCGTTCCCCCCTGTTGCCATGGGAACGCTATGAAGTGACGTAATTACACGACGTGAACATCATCGAAAAGCTGTAAAACAACATTTATTCATTTTTACTGAAGTTGTAGCATATTCCTCTAGTAAAGCTACAAAACTTGTTTGACTCATCAATGTTTTGTAAGTTTGATGTGTTTATTAAGGTCTTGTAACGCGTTGTGTAGGGATAGCTCACAGCTGAAGTGATTGCAGAGGCCAGACAGACTGAGATAGGTCCGACTGCAGAACCGCAGAACCATACGTCATAGCAGTGTGAGGACGACAGCGCCAGCCTGACAGTCTGATGCCGGAACTGGGCGTGGCCAGGCATTGCGACTATATATATAGTTGTGTGTATACAGGTGAAACTCGAAAAATTAGAATATTGTGCAAAAGTTCATGTAATTCAGTAATTCAAATTAAAAGGTGAAACTAATATATTTAGTATATATATATATATATGCATGATTATACTTTTTAGAGGGCCGACATTTCTGTATTTAAAATCCTTTTTTGTATTGATTTCATGTAATATTCTAATTTTCTGAGATTTTAAATTTGGGGTTTTCATAATCTGTAAGCCATAATTATCAAAATGATAACTTTTGCACGATATTCAAATTTTTCGAGTTTCACCTGTATATATATATATATATCAAATATTATAAAATATAATAATTATTTGTCCTATTAACAAAAGACAATATACTACTATTAAAAATGCTTTTCAATTCAATCAAATGTTCAAGCTTTGTTTTAATTTTATTATTATTTTTGTTTAAAGCTTTATTCAATTTATATTGTTAATCATTTGACACAACAAATGGATAAAGTATAATTTTAACTTTTAAAAAACTATTTTGTTAATACTCAACCATTTCACAACTAACAATTTTTTTTCATAGACCAAACAACATAATTCTATGGTGGACTGAAACAAAAATTATTAAATAAATACAATTTTTTTTTTCTCTCTGAAATGGCAAAAGCATCACACACAGATGTACCTGCTCTAAATAGCTAAATAATAGTAATTAAATAAAAATAAAAAATCGAACTAAATAAAATAAATTATAAAAAACAAAATCAAACCAAAGAAAATAAAAGCGAGTGTCATGACGAAAGGCGCCTCATGAAATCATCAGGTTTAACTCCATGTGTATGGAGTTTTGATCTATTTAGTTTATTTGTCACTTGAGAATTATTGTTAAATGTGTGCCTGCATAACTTTAATAAGATTTATTTTCTTTGGTTTGATTTTGTTTTATATAATTTATTTATTTGATTTATTTTGATTTTATATTTTGATTTAATTACTATTATTTATTTGGAGCAGGTACAGCTAGTGTGATGCTTTTGCTATTTCAGAGGGGGGGGGGGGGGGGGACACATTTTATTTAAAAAATGCTTTTCAATTAAATCAAATGTTCAAATGCTCAAGCTTTGTTTTCGTTTTATTATTTTGTTTGTTTTAAGCTTTGTTCAATTTATATTGTTAATCATTTGACACAAAACAGATGCATAAAGTATCATTTTAACTTAAAAAACACTATTAACATTTGTTAATAGGCTACATTGCCTGTCTTTTGTTAATAGGACAAAACATAGTTATTATACTTTATAATTTTATAAATATTATATTTTATAATATTTGATATATATATATATATATATATATATATATATATATAGGCCTATCTCTTAAATATATATTTTGAATGAAATCGTTAAAAAATATATTCATAATAGCATTGTTTTAAACTTTCTAAAACACAGAAGTAGCGCAATGCCTGGCCACGCCCACTTCCGGCATCAGACTGTCAGGCTGGCGCTGTCGTCCTCACACTGCTATGACGTATGGTTCTGCGGTTCTGCAGTCGGTTACTATTGGACAGACTCACGGAGGCGATTGGCATCTCACAACTCGCACTTTATTCCCAAATCGAACTCGTAACTGTCTGTCACACGTTCTACCGTCCACCTCGTTACTTAATAAACAAAATAAGATAAAAGAAGTAGCATCAAACAGAAATTACCCGCACACATGGGGTGTTCGAGGCGCACATACAATATAATAACGTTACTGCAGACAGTTCAACAGGGAGCGCGCGGCTCTTAAAGGGGCCACACCTTATTTCCATTCGTTACAGTCTGAAATAAAACAAGATGAGAACTGAAATATTCCAGCACTTTCTGTGATGTATATGTTTGCTTATCATAGGAAGTAATAAGAAAGGACTTTTTACATTAAGGTAGCCTAGTGAGAACAGGGTGTTGGGGGAATCACTTTTTTTTCTCTTTTTCATCAAACCGCTGTTTTTGCAAGTTCCCGCAATTTCATCGCAAAAAATTGCATAAATATCCCGCATATTCCATCGCTTTTTTAAAGAAGACGGGCCGCGTAATCAAGGATTTTTGCCCGCAACAATCACAAAAAAACTCTGCGTTTTTCTCGAAGGACTGAATGAGACTACAAACATTGAAAAAGATACTTTATTGGACAGATAGAGTGTCTTGGATACCATTTAGTCTCATTTTGCTTCAAAATATGACCAATGTAAAGCTGGACAGACAGTTGTTCCTAATTGAAAAGTCCTGATCTAGAAACGCGTACGTCTTCTGCTGACTTCTATGCATCAGTGCTGAAAGCATGGGGACTGTGTGAGATGACAAGAGATAACAATGAACACTATGGTATTCTCGAACCTTTGTTTTTTAATCCATTGTTTAAAATACAATCAATTGTTTTGAATTCATGTATTGTAATGTTTTCTAAAGCAGGGATAATAAGAATTATTGATTTGTTTGATTTGCATAATGGTCAATGGAAAAGTGTGCAGTTGCTGATCAAGTTGGTCTCAGATCAGTAAGGACTATGGATGGTTTTATGAAACCTCTTTTCCTTCTGGATTCTTGTCCTTTTTAAATGAGTTTATTTACAATGATGCAGTGCCTCAGACGCTTCCTGGTTTAAAAGTTAAACCCAAAAAATTGGAGATGAATGTAAGTGGCCAGGTTCTCTTGTCGAGGGGTTATGAAGCATTGGAGTTTCAAGCCCTTGGAAAAAAGGTTTTGTATCAGATCAGATGTGTGCAAAAGATGCTCATTGTAAGCAATTAAGGGAAAGGGTTGATAGTAAATGGAGGATTTATCTTTCTGCCCCTGAGGAAGTTACTCCTTCTTGGAGACTTTTATATAAGCCTCCAATACCAAAGAGAAGTGGGGATCTTCAGTGGAGGATCATTCGTGGTATTGTGGCCACTAATCAGTTGGTTTCCAGGTTTAATCCATTGGTTTCATCAACATGTCCTTTTTGTAATGATACTGATAATGTTTTTCATTTATTTTGTGATTGTTTTCGTTTAGTGCCTTTGTTCGTGTTGCTTGATGGAATGATGTCTAAACTTGGGTTTTTATTCAACAAGACATTGTTTATTTTTGGAAACCGGTATAGACGTTCTTGGCAAAGGGAGTGTAAGCTTGCCAATTTTTTGTTGGGAAAAGCTAAACTTGCTATTTTGAAATCCAATCAGTGCAAGAATGAGAACCAAAATGTTGACTTGGTGATGTTGTTTAAATCGCGAGTAGTCACTGAGTATACGTATTATCAGCTAACAAAATGTTTTATTTTATTTGAAATGATATGGGGTGTTAAAGAAGCAATTGTTACTGTTCATGAATCTGGTAGTTTGGTTTTTCACTGGTAATTTATTTTATTTATTTTGTTTTGTCATCTGTTGTTTGTTTTTTTCTGTACAAATTGAAGGAAAGATGAAAAATGTGTCTTTTATTTTTTTGATATAACGTTTTAAAATAAAAGTTATTGAAAGTCAAGTCTCTCTCTCTCTCTTCCTCTCTCTCTCTCTTCATCAGTCACTAATCAGCTGTTCTGCTGAAACAAACCGGTTCACTGATTAAACAAGTAGAAGAATAGAACAGAGAGATCAGATTAGATGCATTCATCTTCTACAGAGACACTGAAATACAGTTCACATCACAACAGACAGTGAAGATATTTAACCCAACTGCTGGGTTTGTCCATATTTGACCCAAAGTGTTCAGAAAAATCTTCTTGTTTCTGTTTGAATTAACATTATTTTTCTGACCACATTGGCAGATCATTTAGCTTTTTAAAAGCAACAACTCACTTAATTTTGATTTATTTACCCAGACAACAAGATATAAGATCTTATTTCATTACTCCTCCAGTAAATGCATCTTGATTTGAGAATGTTTCGATATTTGGACTGAATGGAGACAGAAACAGTGAGGAAGAAGAGCATGTTTTGCAGATCTTCATCTGTGACTCTTCTTCAGGGTCAGGGATCGAGACACTTCATGAACTCTGGGAATCCTCAGCGCTGGAGTTTATCATGTTTAATAATGCAAACGTGCGTTAGGTTTCTTTAACCCTATAAAGCCTGTGATGTGTCATAAACGCCTCTAAATGATCCGAATCTGAGTGAGTTAGACTCTTCTATCTGTAATTCTTCAGCTCTTTCTGCTTTATCAAGCAAACATCAGAATAACTTGATATTGTTAGTAATGTTTCTAGGTTTTCTTGAGTATCATATCATTTATTAAAAAAATCATGAGTCTGAAATATGATCATCAGGCTTTTGAGGAAGGTTTATTAGTTCATCATCATTGTATTGCATTAAAACGGCATAAAACTAAGCATTTAAATATCTTACCAAGCAGATATTGATATTTATATGCATTTTATGTAAGCATCTGTTATAAAGATCTCACTGATTTACATTACAAGCATCAACATTTAATATAAATATCAGAATCTGCAGCATATTTGTGATGCCTCTGAATTAAACTGTTCACTATGCATTAAATATGACCAAAAAAAAACATTTGTCTGAAGGTTTAATAAATGATTATTTAAAGTGTCAGGTTTTGTTAAATCTGAGCTAATCATGTCTAATCTCTCTCCACAGTGAAGGAAAGGACGCTTCTCCTCTCGATGTTGTTGCTCTGCGTGACATTAGAAAGTGTCTTGATTTAAATGTAAGAGTGTTCGGATTGAAGAGTTTCACAGCATCACAGTCGTTTGATTTCAAAGACCCACGTCGCCTTGGTAACGACAGTCCTCTGTGCATCTGTTGCCATGGCAGCCACGAGGAGCTCAGCATCCGACGGCCTGTATCTGTTACCATGGAGACCAGCGTGAGTGTAGCAGCGTCACACCTGGATGAAGGGTGATCATCTGTCAATCATACGTGTTCTGCACGTCTCATCAGAATCATCCTCGACTCTGACTGTGTATAAATCAATCAATCAAAATGTTGATCTGAGGGGAAAATATCTCATAAAACAGAAGGTTTGGGTCAGGTTTATTGTTGCTAACTACAACTAAAACCATACAAAAAATGATTTACTTGAAACAAGATAAACTGGAATTACATAAAAAATATATATATAAAAGTTAAAGCACTAAAAAGTCAAAGTTATGACAAAAAAAGTACAAAATTATGAGACAAAATCTAAAATGAATAAGAAATTGACACTAAATCAAATGTATGACTTGTCAAAATTATGACATAAAAAATCATAATTATGACAAGTCAAAGTGATCACTCAATGTAAAAAGTCATAATTACAACATAAAAAGTCACTATGACATCAGTCAGTTATCACTTACTGTAAACATTCATAATCATAACATAAAAAGTCAGTTATGACTTACTGTAAAACATCATAATTATGACATAAAAAGTCATAAGAATGTTATAAGTCAAAGTTATCACTCACTGTAAAAAAAGTCATAATCATAACCTAAAAAGTCATAATTATGACATAAGTCAAAGTTATGACTTACTGTTAAATGTCATAATTATAAAAGTAATGAACCCTAACTAAAACTAAATGAACTAAAACTTAATTAAACTATATATACATATTTTAAAATAATAATGTTAATGATAAATGACAAAAAATAACACTTAATGACTAAAATTAACAGAAATGTAATACTAAAATAACACTGGTTTGGGTTTAATTGAGAATTGTATATTATATTTATTATGAATATTTATATTTGATTATTTAATAATGGAATATTACATTTGGGTTTAATCTATTCACTGTAAAATATGATTGATAAAGTCAGGACAATGTATATCGATGTATTCCATTACTGTAACTCATCTAAATAATTTAACAGCTTTCAACTCTTTTTTTAATTGGAGTTGAAATGACTTGTACGTCCAATTCGATTATACTTAAAAAAATTAAGGCGGCAACTGAACATTTTTTTATTTTATTATTAGTGTTGTTATTTCCATCTGGATTCTGATTTTCCCTCTTGGTTCAGAAGACAGTGGATGTTAGATTCGTGTTTCCCCAGGCTCATGTTTATAATCTTAAACACCAGTCGTGGATATAAATATAGCAGAAGCTGAGCTGGAAATAGAGCGGAGAGGACCTGATTGAGAGCAGGCTGCTGTGTTGATGAGGTGGAAAGTAAATGAGTTTGGCAGAAAATCAGAAGATCATGATGAACACATTTGCATAGAAATACACGATTATTTTTTTATAGGGCTCATGAACGGGTCCAACACGCTCATTAGAATGATCAATTCTGCAATCATTATGTACTCTCTTTGTACAGTATCTCACACTTTTTATTGATTTTATATTACAGCACATTTACAATGGCATAAAGTAGTCGTTTGATTGCCGGATTATGCAGATTATATTTTTCTTATGCAGTTTTCATTGAAAAAGTTGAAATTATGACATAAAAAGTCAAAGGTATAATGTAAAAAGTAAACATTATGACATACTAAGTCAAAATTATGACATACTTAGACATTAACGAGATGAAAAGTCAAAATGATGACAAAAAAAATCTAAATTATGACTTAAAAATACAAAATAATGACTTAAAAAATCACAATTGTGACATTAAAAAATATAAATTATGACAAAAAAAAGTTATGGCATAAAAGTCATAATTATGACGAAAAGTTGAAAAGTCAAAATGTTTCAAGTCATATTTTAACATAAAAAGTTGAAAGTATAACAAGTCAAAATGATTCAAGTCATATTTTAACATAAAAAGTTGAAAACAAGTCAAAATGGTTCAAGTCATATTTTAACATAAAAAGTTGAAAACAAGTCAAAATGATTCAAATCATATTTTAACATAAAAAGTTGAAAACAAGTCAAAATGATTTGTCATATTTTAACATAAAAAGTTTAAATAACAAGTCAAAATGATTCAAGTCATATTTTAACATAAAAAGTTGAAATTATAACAAGTCAAAATGATTCAAGTCATATTTTAACATAAAAAGTTGAAAACAAGTCAAAATGATTCAAATCATATTTTAACATAAAAAGTTGAAAACAAGTCAAAATGATTTGTCATATTTTAACATAAAAAGTTAAAATAATAAGTCAAAATGATTTGTCATATTTTAACATAAAAAGTTGAAATTATAACAAGTCAAAGTGATTTAAGTCATATTTTAACATAAAAAGTTGAAATTAAAACAAGTCAAAATTATTCAAATCATATTTTAACATAAAAAGTTGAAATTATAACAAGTCAAAATGATTCAAGTCATATTTTAACATAAAAAGTTGAAATTATAACAAGTCAAAATGATTTAAGTCATATTTTAACATAAAAACTTGAACATTTTAACAAGTCAAAATGATTTAAGTCATATTTTAACATAAAAAGTTGAAAACAAGTCAAAATAATTCAAGTCATATTTTAACATAAAAAGTTGAAAACAAGTCAAAATGATTCGTCATATTTTAACATAAAAAGTTGAAAACCAGTCAAAATGATTTAAGTCATATTTTAACACAAAAAGTTGAAAACCAGTCAAAATGAGTCCTATTTTAACATAAAAACTTGAAAATTTTAATAAGTCAAAATGATTCAAATTATATTTTAACATAAAAGTTGAAATTTGAATAAGTCAAAATGATTCAAGTCATATTTTAACTTAAAAAGTTGAAAACAAATCAAAATGATTCAAATCACATTTTAACATAAAAAGTTGAAATTATAACAAGTCAAAATGATTTAAGTCATATTTTAACATAAAAAGTTGAAATTATAACAAGTCAAAATGATTTAAGTCATATTTTAACTTAAAAAGTTGAAAACAAATCAAACTGATTCAAATCACATTTTAACATAAAAAGTTGAAATTATAACAAGTCAAAATGATTTAAGTCATATTTTAACATAAAAAGTTGAAATTATAACAAGTCAAAATGTTTCAAGTCATATTTTAACATAAAAAGTTGAAATTATAACAAGTCAAAATGATTCGTCATATTTTAACATAAAAAGTTGAAAACAAGTCAAAATGATTCAAGTCATATTTTAACATAAAAAGTTGAAAACAAGTCAAAATGATTCAAATCATATTTTAACATAAAAAGTTGAAAACAAGTCAAAATGATTTGTCATATTTTAACATAAAAAGTTTAAATAACAAGTCAAAATGATTTAAGTCATATTTTAACATAAAAAGTTGAAATTATAACAAGTCAAAATTATTCAAGTCATATTTTAACATAAAAAGTTGAAAACAAGTCAAAATGATTCAAATCATATTTTAACATAAAAAGTTGAAAACAAGTCAAAATGATTTGTCATATTTTAACATAAAAAGTTAAAATAATAACAAGTCAAAATGATTTGTCATATTTTAACATAAAAAGTTGAAATTATAACAAGTCAAAGTGATTTAAGTCATATTTTAACATAAAAAGTTGAAATTAAAACAAGTCAAAATTATTCAAATCATATTTTAACATAAAAGTTGAAATTTGAATAAGTCAAAATGATTCAAGTCATATTTTAACTTAAAAAGTTGAAAACAAATCAAAATGATTCAAATCACATTTTAACATAAAAAGTTGAAATTATAACAAGTCAAAATGATTTAAGTCATATTTTAACATAAAAAGTTGAAATTATAACAAGTCAAAATGATTTAAGTCATATTTTAACTTAAAAAGTTGAAAACAAATCAAACTGATTCAAATCACATTTTAACATAAAAAGTTGAAATTATAACAAGTCAAAATGATTTAAGTCATATTTTAACATAAAAAGTTGAAATTATAACAAGTCAAAATGTTTCAAGTCATATTTTAACATAAAAAGTTGAAATTATAACAAGTCAAAATGATTCGTCATATTTTAACATAAAAAGTTGAAAACAAGTCAAAATGATTCAAGTCATATTTTAACATAAAAAGTTGAAAACAAGTCAAAATGATTCAAATCATATTTTAACATAAAAAGTTGAAAACAAGTCAAAATGATTTGTCATATTTTAACATAAAAAGTTTAAATAACAAGTCAAAATGATTTAAGTCATATTTTAACATAAAAAGTTGAAATTATAACAAGTCAAAATTATTCAAGTCATATTTTAACATAAAAAGTTGAAAACAAGTCAAAATGATTCAAATCATATTTTAACATAAAAAGTTGAAAACAAGTCAAAATGATTTGTCATATTTTAACATAAAAAGTTAAAATAATAACAAGTCAAAATGATTTGTCATATTTTAACATAAAAAGTTGAAATTATAACAAGTCAAAGTGATTTAAGTCATATTTTAACATAAAAAGTTGAAATTAAAACAAGTCAAAATTATTCAAATCATATTTTAACATAAAAAGTTGAAATTATAACAAGTCAAAATGATTCAAGTCATATTTTAACATAAAAAGTTGAAATTATAACAAGTCAAAATGATTTAAGTCATATTTTAACATAAAAACTTGAACATTTTAACAAGTCAAAATGATTTAAGTCATATTTTAACATAAAAAGTTGAAAACAAGTCAAAATGATTCAAGTCATATTTTAACATAAAAAGTTGAAAACAAGTCAAAATGATTCGTCATATTTTAACATAAAAAGTTGAAAACCAGTCAAAATGATTTAAGTCATATTTTAACACAAAAAGTTGAAAACCAGTCAAAATGATTTAAGTCATATTTTAACATAAAAAGTTGAAAACAAGTCAAAATGATTTAAGTCATATTTTAACATAAAAACTTGAACATTTTAACAAGTCGAAATGATTTAAGTCATATTTTAACATAAAAAGTTTAAATTAAGTCAAAATGATTCAAGTCATATTTTAACATAAAAAGTTGAAAACAAGTCAAAATGATTCAAGTCATATTTTAACATAAAAAGTTGAAAACAAGTCAAAATGATTTGTCATATTTTAACATAAAAAGTTGAAAACCAGTCAAAATGATTTAAGTCATATTTTAACATAAAAAGTTGAAAACCAGTCAAAATGATTTCAAACAAGTCAATGATTTTAACAAGTCAAAATGATTTGAGTCTTATTTTAACATAAAAAGTTGAAAACAAGTCAAAATGATTCAAGTCTTATTTTAACATAAAAAGTTGAAAACAAGTCAAAATGATTCAAGTCATATTTTAACATAAAAAGTTGAAATTATAACAAGTCAAAGTGATTTAAGTCATATTTTAACATAAAAAGTTGAAATTATAACCAGTCAAAATGATTTAAGTCATATTTTAACAAAAAGTTGAAATTATAACAAGTCAAAATGATTTAAGTCATATTTTAACATTCAACATAAAAAGTTGAAAACCAGTCAAAATGATTCAGCTGATATTTCCTCTCTGATCTTACAGCACACGTCAGGTGTTGTGTGATTCGGGGTGTGTGTGTTGTGTGATTCGGGGTGTGTGTGTTGTGTGATTCGGGGTGTGTGTGTTGTGTGATTCGGGGTGTGTGTGTTGTGTGATTCGGGGTGTGTGTGTTGTGTGATTCGGGGTGTGTGTGTTGTGTGATTTGGGGTGTGTGTTTCATGTGTTCTTCAGTTGACCCGCAGCATCAGTGAAGACCTCGACTCACGAACACTCGAGGGTTAACGCTCTTATGGATGGATATGGATTATGACAGATGTTTTAGATGCTTCAGCTTTTCTCATGTACAGTATCTGCTCATCTGTGACTGATCTGCATGTTATTACTGTAATTATGATCTTCTCTCTCTCAGAAACTAGCATTTGTTTGCTGGCAATGAGGAGTAATAAACAGAAATATATGTATGAGGATCTGCAACTGTTTGCTTTCACATCATTTATTGCACATAAGGATAAAAATCATGCGTTTTTTATTCTTAATTATGACACAAAAAGTCAAAATTATGACATTAAAGTCATATTTGTGAGCTGAAAAGTCAGAGTTATGACATACATTCAGACATAAAAAGTTGACATTCTGACTTAAAAAAATCTAAATGAAAAAACAAAACAAATGATTATTTATGAGATAAAAAATTGAAATTATGGCATTCAGTAAAATTATGACAAGCCAATTAAAAGGGTCAAAATTATAATATTAAAAAATAAAAATTAATGTTATGGCATAAAATACAAAAATCTAAAACTATGACAGTCATGACTTTGAAGAGTCGAAATTATGGTATAAAAAGTCAAAATTAGGCCATACTAATTCATATTTATGCATAGTATAAATTATGACAAAAAGTTGAAATTATGAGATGCAGTGCTATGATCTGTCCCTCCCTCATTACTGTGAGGCGGTTGTTACCGTAAGACATGATGAGTTCGGCTCTGAATGCTGAGGCTGAATATGAACCTGATTATATTTACTAATATACTATTATATTTCAGACCTTGCAGCTAAAACTGTTTTTTTACCCCACAGAACTAAACCAGTGTGTGTGTGTGGTGAGTGGTGAGTGTGTGTGAGTGAGTGAGTGAGTGGTGTGTGTGTCTGTCTGTGTGAGTGGTGTGTGTGTGTAAGTGTGTGGTGTTCATAGTTAACCACAAGGTGGCAGTGTAATGCTTAAGTGTTGAAGTGCTACTGAGAAAGAATAAGAAGGAGGGTGTGGAGTTCAGTTGAACATGTGTTGAATAAAAAGCCTCGAAGGAATTACACTGGTCTTGTGCTTCATACTACAAAACACTACAAATTGGCGACGATGGTTTCTGTGCCTACGCCTGCATCTTTTCTGCCATGCAGTGGAGAGCCTGCGATTCCTTTTGTTACCTGGCGGAAAATGTTCGAAAATTACTTGCTTGCTATTAATGCTACAGGAGACTCATGGCCTGATGCCAGGAAACGTGCTATTCTACTACACAGCTTGGGTACTGAAGGCCAGAGGCTGTTTTACACGTTGCCTGATACTGGAACTACATTTGCAGAGGCAATGACAGCATTGGAGGATCATTTTGTTCCGAAGGTGAATGTTGTGGTCGCTCGACATCGCTTTCGCCAGCGTTCTCAACGCGCTGACGAGACCATTTCACAGTTCCTGTCTGCTTTGCGGGAATTATCTTCATCATGTGCTTATGGTGCTCTGGAGAGTGAAATGTTGCGCGATCAGCTGGTCGAACGATCGTATGCCCCAGCAGTGCGAGACAGACTCCTGCTGGAACCAACACTGACCCTGGACACGGCTATTGTTATTGCGTGTCAGGTGGAACAAGCGCTCTCGAATTCGGACATGCTCACGGCACAAAGTTCAGTTCAGGCCGTGGCTTCTAAACCCTTTCATCGGAAGAAGCGTGCTGAACATTCTAACAGAGCAAAACCTGTGGCTGATACTACACGGCGGGTGAGTCGCGCATGTTACCGTTGCGGAGCTACAAATCATCTGGCTAATGCTGCCGATTGCCCAGCCGCTCGAGCCAAATGCCGTACTTGTGGTAAGACCGGACATTTTTCTAAAGTTTGCCGTTCTTCTAAGGATGTTCGGGAAGTGGTCCCTGAAGTGGTCGTTCTTTTGACTGAAACTGTGAATACTTCTACAGACAAACTTTTATGCAATGTTCATGTTACGACGCCAAATGGTGCTTCCGTTGAGACTGAATTAGTCGTGGATACGGGCTCTTCGGTATCAATCCTGCCTGCAGTAGTGTACAAACGACACTTTTCGGATTGTTCTCTTACCGCTCCTAAAGTGAAACTGGTCACGTACTTGAAAGAAGATATTCCTGTGCTAGGATGCTTACATGCGGACGTCTCACTGAATAAAAAGGTAACCACTGCTTGTTTTTACGTTGTGAAAGGTGGCTCTGCTTTGATGGGCATGGACTTAATTCGAGCTTTGAACTGTTCTTTTCATTTTGGTACTGTTACTGCGCCTGACGAACTACATGCAGTTGTTGGTGAAACTATTCCTGCTCCAGTTACTTCTGTGGGGAGCGTGAAAGGGTTTGTTCATAAGCCTACAGTTAAACCTGACGCTACTCCAATTCGACAGAAGCTTCGTCGACTTCCATTCTCTGTGCGACAAGCTGTTTCTACAGAACTCGACTCGTTATTGCAAAATGGCATAATTGAGAAAATCGATTCTTCCCCGTGGATTTCACCTATTGTTGTCACCACGAAGAAAGGAGGTAAAATACGTCTCTGTGTTGATCTGCGTGAGCCAAACAAGGCCCTGATTGTTGACAGCCATCCTCTGCCACATATAGATGAACTTTTGAGTGAACTAAGCGGCTCATCAGTGTTCACTACAATTGATTTAGCGGCTGCTTACCATCAGCTTACCTTACACGAGGACTGCCGGGACATCACAGCTTTTATTACGCATGATGGTCTCTTCAGGTACTGCCGGGTTCCGTACGGCCTTGCTTCCGCGCCATCGGCGTTTCAAAAGATGATGGAAACTGTCCTGAAAGGCATACATGGGGTAAGGAACTACCTGGATGATATCATAGTGTATGGTGCCACCCAGGAAAGTCACGATACAACGCTGCGCTCAGTCATGCAGCGCTTGTCAGACGCAGGACTACAACTGAACCGGGACAAGTGTACGTTCAGCCAGTCATCCTTAAAGTTCCTTGGACACGTTGTTTCCAAACATGGAATTTTCCCAGATGAGGAACACAAGTCTGCGATCATTGAGGCTCCTGCGCCGCACGATGTTGCTTCCTTGCGCTCATTTCTGGGACTGATTTCATGGTACAGCAAGTTTTTGCCGAACTTTGCATCTGTTGCTGAGCCGTTGCGTGCGCTACTTAGAGATACGTCAGATATTAAGTTTGCATGGACTGTGTCTGCTGAACGCAGCTTTAAAGAGCTGAAAGACCTGCTTTCTGGAAGTCAAGTGCTTGCGCTGTTTGACCCGTCCCTTCCCACTATAGTGTCGACTGACGCTTCTGACTATGGCCTGGGTGGGGTTTTGACACAAATACACCCAGACCGTGTTGAAAGGACTGTAGCGTTTGCTTCCAGAACCCTTACTGCAGCCGAAAGGAAATACTCTACGGTCGAGAAGGAGGCGTTGGCTTGTGTCTGGGCCGTAGAAAAGTGGCGGCCGTATCTGTGGGGTCGACACTTTACGCTCAGAACTGATCATTCTGCGCTCACTACACTGTTGGCAACCAAAGGAATTGGCCGGGCCGGTATGCGGGTCGCCCGGTGGTCAGCACGTTTGCTTTGCTACACATATGATGTCATCTACCGACCTGGACGTCTTAATTGTGCTGCAGATTGTCTGTCCAGGCTGCCACTACCGACAGGAAATGATAGTGCTGTGGAACCAGAAATGGTTGCTTTCGTTACTGGGCTGCCTACATTGTCTGCTGAGGATTTCATAGCTGCTTCGGAAGCCTGTCCAGAGTTAACCCAGCTGCGCTTGCGAATCGGGCAGGGCTGGCCGAAAAAATCCTGTGACCTGGATCCTGTTCTGGTCCCCTTCTTTCGTATTCGTGATGAACTGTGTGTGGATGGTGTGCTAGTGAGGAGAGGCGAACATCGTGTTCTTGTTCCTTCTACATTGCGCTGTAAAATGATAAGCCTGGCACATGAGACACACCAAGGAATTGTTCAAACGAAACAGCGGCTGCGTGAATTGTTCTGGTGGCCTCAGATGGATGCTCACGTGCAGTCGGCTGTTTCTTCCTGTCTAACATGCCAACTGAATGACAAATCGGCTAAAACAGCACCGGCTCCTCTTCAGCCTGTCAGTCTGCCGTCTGAACCATGGCAGAAACTAGCGATCGATATCGTTGGACCGTTTGAGAGAGGACCTTCTGACTGTCGTTTTGCCATTTGTCTGGTGGACTATCATAGTAAGTGGCCTGAGGTAGCGTTTTCTCCAAATGTCACTGCTGAGGTGGTCACATCATTCCTCCAATCAGTGTTCAGTAGAGAGGGAAATCCCCAGTGTGTTGTGACTGACAACGGGCCTCAATTCACCTCCAGTGTGTTTGCAGCATTCTTAAAGGAGAGAGGAATAAGTCACATGCGTAGTAGCGTGTATTATCCTCAAGGCAATGGCGCTGTGGAGAGGTGGAATAGAGTCCTGAAAGAATGCATCCTTTCTGCGGAACAGATGGGGAAACCATGGAAACATGCAGTGACTGAGTTCCTGCAAAGTTACAGAGCTACCCCACACAGTACTACAGCCGTTTCACCTTCTGAGCTTCTTCATCATCGCAAAATGCGTACAAAGCTGAATGTTTTTCCTGTTGGCCCCAAGAGTGACAAATGTGCTCAAGTGAAAGAGACTGTGAGTAACAAACAGCTCAAGAGTAAAAAGTACACTGACAAAAGACGTGGTGCCAAGTACCACACTTTCAAACCAGGAGACCAGGTGAGAGTGAAACAACCTGGGCATGTGAGAAAGGGTGTTTCTCAGTTCTCACCACCCCTGAGCATTGAGCAGCAAATCGGAAAGAGTACCTTTGTGCTGAGTGACAAAAAGAAATGGAATGTTTCTAAATTAACTCGCTTTACAGGTCCCGTTACCA
>NW_026607124.1:670000-672500 GCF_029890125.1 Rhinichthys klamathensis goyatoka | reverse complement strand
CACACACACACACACACCACTCACACACACACACACACACACACACACACCACTCACACACACACACACACACACACACACACACACACCACTCACACACACACACACACACACACCACTCACACACACACACACACACACACCACTCACACACACACACACACACACACACACACACACCACTCACACACACACACACACACACACACACACACCACACACACACACACACACACACACACACACACACACACCACTCACACACACACACACACACACACACACACACACCACTCACACACACACACACACACACACACACCACTCACACACACACACACACACACACCACACACACACACACACACACACACACACACACACACACACACCACTCACACACACACACACACACACACACACACACACACCACTCACACACACACACACACACACACTCACACACACACACACACACACACACACACCTTCATGCAGGTTTTCATCAGATGCATCTCTTTATCTGCGGGGAGAAGAGGCTGACGATGAGAAGCCTTGATGTGATGCTTCAGGACAGAACCACACACACACACACACACACACCACTCACACACACACACACACACACACACACCACTCACACACACACACACACACACACACACACCACTCACACACACACACACACACACACACACACACACACCACTCACACACACACACACACCACTCACACACACACACACACACACACACACACACCACTCACACACACACACACACACACACACACACACACACACACACACACACACACACCACTCACACACACACACACACACACACACCACTCACACACACACACACACACACACCACTCACACACACACACACACACACACCACTCACACACACACACACACACACACACACACACACCACTCACACACACACACACACACACACACACACACACACACACACACCACACACACACACACACACACACACACACACACACACACCACTCACACACACACACACACACACACACACACACACCACTCACACACACACACACACACACACACACCACTCACACACACACACACACACACACCACACACACACACACACACACACACACACACACACACACACACTCACACACACACACACACACACACACACCTTCATGCAGGTTTTCATCAGATGCATCTCTTTATCTGCGGGGAGAAGAGGCTGACGATGAGAAGCCTTGATGTGATGCTTCAGGACAGAACCACACACACACACACACACACCACTCACACACACACACACACACACACACACACCACTCACACACACACACACACACACACACACACACACCACTCACACACACACACACACACACACACACACACCACTCACACACACACACACACACACTCACACACACACACACACACACACACACACACCTTCATGCAGGTTTTCATCAGATGCATCTCTTTATCTGCGGGGAGAAGAGGCTGACGATGAGAAGCCTTGATGTGATGCTTCAGGACAGAACCACACACACACACACACACACACCACTCACACACACACACACACACACACACACCACTCACACACACACACACACACACACACCACTCACACACACACACACACACACACACCACTCACACACACACACACACACACACACACACCACTCACACACACACACACACACACACACACACCACTCACACACACACACACACACACACACACACACCACTCACACACACACACACACACACACACACACCACTCACACACACACACACACACACACCACTCACACACACACACACACACACACACACACACCACTCACACACACACACACACACACACACACACACACACACCACTCACACACACACACACACACACACACACACCACACACACACACACACACACACACACACACACACACACACCACTCACACACACACACACACACACACACACACACACACACACCACTCACACACACACACACACACACACACCACTCACACACACACACACACACACACACACCACACACACACCACTCACACACACACACACACACACACACACACACACACACACACACACACACACACACACACACCACTCACACACACACACACACACCACTCACACACACACACACACACACTCACACACACACACACACACACACACACCTTCATGCAGGTTTTCATCAGATGCATCTCTTTATCTGCGGGGAGAAGAGGCTGACGATGAGAAGCCTTGATGTGATGCTTCAGGACAGAACCACACACACACACACACACACACCACTCACACACACACACACACACACACACACACACACACACACACACACACACACACACACCACTCACACACACACACACACACACACACACACACCACTCACACACACACACACACACACTCACACACACACACACACACACACACAC
>NW_026607124.1:642500-667500 GCF_029890125.1 Rhinichthys klamathensis goyatoka | reverse complement strand
TCCTACAGAATTAGCAGTGGCGGATTTAGCAAATTGGGGGCCCAAGGCGAAGGTAGTATGGGCCCCCCTTAAAAAGAGAACGAAAAAAAAATATTTTTTCAGAATTAAAAAAATAAAAATAAACCATTAAATGGCACTTTCTAGAGAGTTTTGTGCAAAGAAATATAGAAGAAAGTAGGTCTAGCAAGTCTTATATTTCTGTAATTCACAGAGATCAAACACAAATATGCTGACTGAATAGATTGCTAGTTGAGAAACACTGCTTTAATTAATGTTTTTATGATGACTTTGTGAAAGGTTAACTACAGCATGAGCCGTCTTCCAGCTGGCTAGTAAGTTATTTGGCAAATTTCATTCATACAGATCTGTATTATGCTATGGTTTCTGATAGTGTTATACATTTCTTACAGATAATCACGATGATCATTGCGTTTGTCTTACTGAATGTGGTAGCTTTATGCAATTACAGTTTGTCTATAAGCTTTTTTTTATTAATGCCGACAGTAAAATGTTGCCAGATATTGCTACGAAAAACAAGAAGAAAAATAATAATAATCCGAAATAATTCGGATTATTGTCTTTTGGAAATAAGATTAACATATCATTAACCCTAACATGCAACTTTCCACTTTAATAAACTTCCTAAAGTGTCACATTAAATCAGAAAAACAGGTCCAGAAGACTATAGGCTACTGCCACCTTTCCATTAGGTGGTGGATCTGGCAACACTGGATCTGGCAACACTGGATCTGGCACCCGCGCGCGCCCTCACTCACAGCGCGCTCTCAAGCCCCGTTCACTGCGCTAGCTTCTCGCAGCAACATGAACTGCAAACACTCATATGAGGTGGTTTAAATGGCTAATTAATCATTCAGAGAGCTTGACATTTTATTTTTGAATGTAAAAAATGACAGAGTTCCGGACGTCGGTCACCTCATAGCTGGCTACGGCCATGGACTTGTAACATATCGTTAGCACATACCGGGCAACACAAAAAAGTGTGTTACCTTCTGCAATTTTGCTAAAAACGTTTTGCTTTCCTCCCGCTTCCTGCTTTTTCAGCACCGCTTGGGTAGCTTCTCTGTCTGTCACTCTGTAGCCTACACTGTCTGTCAATCACTTCTTTTTCTCCGTCAGTTTTTTGGCGCATTACAGCCTTGTCACTTTCGCACGCAGAAAGTGAGAAAATGAAATAGTCCAATGTAGTGAGGTGGGGGGCCCTCTCCTGTATATATAATTTGCGAAAAGTAAAAAAAACAAAAAAAAACTTAAGTATAATTTAATGGGGCATTTTGGGGGCCCCTAGGTAGCTCGGGGCCTAAGGCAATTGCCGATCTTTGCCTAATGGTTAAGTCCGCCCCTGAGAATTAGTCAATTACAGGCCAATCTCGAATCTGCCTTTTCTGTCAAAGATATTAGAAAAAGCAGGATCTTCACAACTATGTTCCTTTCTAGAAAGAAATTATATCTGCAAGGATTTTCAGTCCGGATTTAGACCGTACCATAGCACTGAGACCGCTCTCATTAGAGTCACAAATGATTTGCTCTTATCATCCGATCGTGGTTGTATCTCTCTATTAGTGTTACTCGATCTGAATGCTGCATTTGACACCATTGACCACAACATTCTTTTAAATAGACTAGAAAACTATGTTGGCATTAGTGGAATTGCATTAGCATGGTTTAAATCATACTTAACTGACCGTTATCAGTTTGTAGCAGTAAATGAAGAGATGTCTTATCGATCACAAGTTCAGTATGGCGTACCACAAGGCTCAGTACTAGGACCGCTGCTGTTCACTCTGTACATGCTACCATTAGGAGATATCATTAGGAAACATGGAGTTAGCTTTCACTGTTATGCCGATGATACTCAGCTGTATATTTCTTCAAAACCCAACGAAACTTACCAATTTACAAAATTAATGGAATGCATAGCTGATATAAAAAATTGGATGACTAGTAATTTCCTACTACTAAATTCTGAAAAGACAGAGATTCTAATTATTGGACAAAAAACTTCCACACGTAATAACCCAGAATACTGTCTAACACTTAATGGCTGCTCTGTCAAGTCTTCGTCGTCGGTTAGGAACCTGGGTGTGCTCTTTGATACCAACCTTTCTTTTGAAAGCCACGTGTCTAGTATCTGTAAAACTGCATTTTTCCATCTTAAAAATATATCTAAAATACGCCATATGCTCTCATTGGGAAATGCGGAACAATTAGTCCATGCGTTTATGACCTCAAGGCTAGATTATTGTAATGCTCTACTGGGTGGTTGCCCTGCACGCTTAATAAACAAACTACAGCTAGTTCAAAACGCCGCAGCTCGAGTTCTTACCAGAACCAGGAAATATGACCATATTAGCCCGGTTCTGTCAACACTGCATTGGCTGCCTATTAAACATCGTATAAATTTTAAAATATTGTTGATTACCTACAAAGCACTAAATGGTTTAGCTCCGCAGTACTTGAGCGAGCTCTTAACGCATTATAGTCCTTCACGTCTATTGCGATCTCAAAGTTCCGGCCAGTTGATAATACCTAGAATATCTAAATCGACTGCAGGCGGGAGATCCTTTTTTCTATTTAGCACCAAAACTTTGGAACAGTCTTCCTACCATTGTCCGGGAAGCAGACACACTCTGTCAGTTCAAAGCTAGACTAAAAACACATCTCTTTGACCTAGCATACACATAATACACTATAGACTTCTATAAATTCAATGTTAGGCTGCATAGATTAGGTCAGCCGGAACTGGGAACACTTCCCTTAAATCTTGATGTACTCGCTACATCATAAGAAGAATGGCATCTACGCTAATATTAGTGTCTTTGTTTATCCCGAGGTTTTCCCGCAGCCTGCCGGATCCAGGCCGTGTCCAGATCTGACGAGGGAGCTTTGCCTGGACCCGATGACAATGCAGTGCTGAAGTATCCACTATCCTCTCCCTATGGAGGATCCCTTTCCCACTCTACAGATAAAGCGTTGTGAATTCCGGCTCGCGTACCCCAAAGTGATAAAATAAAACAAAATTCTGTATCAAAATTTATAGGCAAGAAAAGTAGTTTGTTTAGGCTGGGTTGTATGAATTACAAACCTGCGCACATATTTTAAAAAGCACATAACTATAGAATTCTGAATGAGCATGTGAACGCCGTCAGCGTTAATCACAGGTTCGCGTTTAAAGTCTGATCATTTCGACGGAGGTGAATCAATCAAAGTTAACTTTAGCTGGAAGTAACATTATTCAAGAACCGCTATAACGCCAAAACAATCTGTTACCTTAAATGATATGTTTATCTCTGTAAAGCTGCTTTTGAAACAATCCATTGTTAAAAGCGCTATATAAATGAAGATGACTTGACTCTTATTCCTCTCTCTGTGTCTCATCTTCGTCTCATCTTCCTCCTGCTCTAGTGTGTGTGTGTGTGTGTGTGTGTGTGTGTGTGTGTGTGTGTGTGTGTGTGTGTGTGTGTGTGTGTGTGTGTGTGTGTGTGTGTGTGTGTGTGTGTGTGTGTGTGTGTGTGAGTGAGTGTGTGTGTGTGTGTGTGTCGTCTCATTCTTCCTCCTGCTCTAGTTCTGGACACACACTGAGTGTGTGTGAGGTCTGGCGTGTCTCTCGTCTGACCTGAAGTCTTGCTCATTTGTTGACATCTCTCTGGGGAATCTGTGGGATTCGTGAAAGTGCCGGCGCTGGATCCTGTGAGCTACAGCGATTACATAATACATTCCCTGTTAGCAGGAGAACACTTATTCTTTTGACATGGTGTTTTTAAAATACACTATTAGAATGAATGTCCAGTAGGGCTGTAACAATATATTGCAATACAAAAATGCAACAATATGTATCATGGATAGTTAATTACTGTGTGAGAAAAAAAAATGCAAGAAAATGGGAAAATGCCACATCAATCGAATGACCCAAGCAACCATGATGGTGAGCATGCACATATTCAGAAAAGTCTTTTATTTATTTGTGGGTTTGATTTTTTTTTTTGCTTGGTAAGATAAGGTGTATCTGAACAAAACCAGTGTGTGTGTGTGTGTGTGTGTGTGTGTGTTAATTTGGCTCAGTCTTGTGTCCTAGAAACTCTAAATATAGGCTTCACGCAGATGCAGAACAGGTAAATAATTAAGAGCGACTGAACTCTATTTGAAATCTGTTTAATTGATGCTTCTCCGGGAAGCGCAGGCTCTGGACGGAGACGATGCTGCGGTGAGATTTGCCAGATACAGCCGCTCAGATCATGACCGATGGGAATATCACAGTGATGGAAGGAAATTACTTAAAGAGGACCTATTGTGTCCCTTCTAACACGATTTAATGTAAGTCTCAGATGTCCCCAGAATGTGTCTGTGAAGTTTCAGCTCAAAATATCCTATAGGTCATTTATTATAGCATACCTAAAATGGCCCTTTTTGGGTGGAAGCAAAAACACATTCACAGGCACTCTAAAAAATGCTGTTGTTTTAACCCAATTTGGGGTCAAATATGGACAAACCCAGCCATTGGGTTACATTTTTAAATTGCATTTTTGATCCAACGTTTGGGTTTGTCCATAATTAAATTAATTAAAACAACCCCGTATTTTTTAGAGTGTGTGTGTCTTCAAATGCAAATGAGCTGCTTCTCCCCGCCCATCATTCCAGAAGAGGGCGGAGCCTTTATAGCTCGGATACTCCAGCAACGACAAAACAGAATAAAAAGTATGGGTCCATTTCCACGGAATGTGTTTTTGCATTCACTGCGCTGCTGCTCTGCACTAGACTGACCTTGCGTTTATTTCTCGTTTGGGAGACTGGTTGAAGAGTAACGTACCAGCTTCAAACGCGTCTCAACCAATCAGAATCAAGGACCGGAATTATCTGTTTTATAGACCTTATGTAGCCCCGCCCCTTTTCAGCGCTGTGCTCATTATGTTCCGTCTTATGGTTTGTATTTACAGCGTGAAGGTAAGATCTTACATCTTTCCGTTCTATTTGTTTTGACCTCCGCTTCAAACATTACAATGCTCATGATAACTTTCCTTCATTCTACAATAAGCCAATCCACTTCCCCAGTTTATTACTCTTTGACATGAGCGATGCCATATAAATATACAGAGCTACCGCAAAAACGGACTATGGGGAAGCTAAGCTAACGGCAGAGAACGTCACCGTCACAGTTACATTGTGATGTTACAATGTATAGAAATCATTTCCGGTTACTTTAGTAACCTCGGTTCCCTCTGAAGAGAGACGCTATGGGGTGTATCCCCACCTTCACTTAAAGGGATACTCCACTTTTTTTGGAAATAGGCTCATTTTACAACTCCCCCAGAGTTAAACTGTTGAGTTTTACCGTTTTTGAATCCATTCAGCCGATCTCCGGTTCTGGCGGTACCACTTTTAGCATAGCTTAGCATACATCATTGAAGTGGACAAGACCGTTAGCATTTCTAAAAAAAAAAAAAATGACCAAAGAGTTTCGATATTTTTCCTATTTAAAACTTGACTCTTCTGTAGTTACATCGTGCACTAAGACCGACGGAAAATGTAGAGTTGGGATTTTCTAGACTGATATGGCTAGGAACTATACTCTCATTCCTGCGTAATAATCAAGAAACTTCACTGCCGTACCATGAGAGCAGCAGGCGTAATGATATGACGCAGCACCTGAAAATAGTTCCGTTGTGTTGACGGAAGGTGGCCTATTTTCAGGCGCTGCGTCATATCATTACGCCTGCTGCTCTCATGGTACGGCAGTGAAGTTTCTTGATTATTACGATTATTAAGATTCTGAGGCAATGTCTGTATAGCTCTCCCTGCTCGCGCTCAAACCCCATTGGCCAGTGAAGTTTACCTAACGCGGTGCAATTAGACTTCAGTATTTGGGGAAGGAGGTGAAACACCCCTTAGAGACCGACTCGAAAGGAACACAAATGACTCATCTTGAGACACTGTTTATGATTTATGGGGATTTAAAAAAAGGAGTGAGTGGATTTGATTCACACTGCCAACACATTTCTATTCAAACACCAAGTTAAAGTGAATTTTGCATAATAGGATATTAAGAGGTTAAGTCTTGTTTTCTGAAAAAGTATCAAATATGAGTAAAGTTTAAGTAATGGGGTCAGAAAAACTTATCTTTTAAGTTTATTTTCTGACCCCATTGGCAGATATGTGTTCTTTTCATAAGCATAAACTCACTTTTCAGAAACTCACTTTTTGCTTCTCCGGTAAATGACTCTTGATTTGAAGATATTTGTGCTGGAAAACAAGACAGAAATACTGAGGAAGAGCATCATTCTTCGGGTAAAGGAGAATCTGTTTGATGCAGAAGCACTTCAATTATTCAAGTCTCGCCTCAGAGTCTGAGCAGATAAAGTACACAGAATCTTTCATAATGTGGTACAAGATCACCAGCTGATCCTACATCGCCCTAGATACTGAAGAATAATGAAATCTACCTTTTCCGCCTGCTTCAATATGTGAACTTAATTAGGAGGAACAGGTGTGGAGCTCTCGTACCCGCTAAAAGCATTTGCAAAATGCCATGTGAGGGACGCGTGGGAGCGCTGCTGGAATCCCAGACCTCATTTCCACCGGAGTCTAGACTTTCCTGGAGTCTGAGAGGAGACCGCAGAGATGCATGTGGTGTCCTGAAATCACACAGATCTTTAACATTTTGTTCATGACTTTGCTTGGCTAGGTATGTGTTTAAAATACAGTGTTGAGACACTGTAAAAAAAATATTGTTGCAATTAGCTAGAATAACATTAGGGTCACAACAGGTCAGAGAAGATGAAGAGCAGGGGATCTATTTATAACAAAGACCACAAACCTGCACATATACTCAAACGCACATAACTATAGAATCAGTTCTTAATGCGTGTGTGAACGCCATCAGCGTTAATCACAAGTTCAGTTTAAAGTCTGTTTTGAGAGAATGGTGTCGTCTTTCACTGTAAAAATAAAACCGTAATTTTTACGGTAAAATAAACGGCATCTGTGGTTGCCAGAACTTTACCGTTAAAAATACGGTAGGACCGTTAATGGTTTTACAAAGTTAATTTAAAATTTACAGTAATAAACCGTATTTCATTTTCTGATCAAATGCTGATTGACCAACCGTTTATAAAATGTATATCTGTTTTGTACCATTGTAATACACTGGCATCCCACAATTATCACAGCAGTGATGAGAGTCACATGAGCAATCAAAGCTCATCGCAAGCAATCTTCCATAAGAAGGCTGATACTTATGTAAAGAAGCTGCACAGTCTCATTCACACAAACATTAAACACCATCATGGTAACACACATGAAATTTTAAAAATGCAATAAACATTAATTTAACAACATTAAATGTAACATAAAACCCTAATGTACATAACTGATTAGAAAAAAAAAACAAGAAAACTATGAGGAACCATAGTTATTTCAACAAAAATAGATAAAATGTGAAGTGTCACGCAGGGAATTGTGGGAATGTCAATTTACGGTTTTTCACTGTAAATTATACAATGAGTTGTTCTTTTTCACTTTCAAAAACTGTAAATTTAACGGTATTTTACAGTAAAATTATATCACAGTTATGTACGGTATATAGTACGGAAACTTTCTGTTAACCAATTGACAGTTTTGCACTGTAGCATTTTTACAGTCTTTTACCGTTAAAATCACGATTATTTTTTACAGTGTATAGCGGCCCCTAATTTAATAACAAATGATAATTTCACCGGAAGTGAATCAATCAAAACTAACTTTAGCTGGAAATAACATTATTCAAGAACCGCTATAAAACCAAAGCAATCTCTGTTACCTTAAATTATATTAATTTTATCTCTGTAAAGCTGCTTTGAAACAATCTACACTGTTAAAAGCGCTATATAAATGAGGATGACTTGACTTGACCACTGCGAACAAAGAGAGAACCGTTCACAAGATAATGAGAACTGAACAAGAAACAGGTGAACATAATCAATTACCAAGGAGCAAATGAGAACATAAAGGGAACGTTAAAGGGAAACAAAATAATCTTCAAACTAAGAGTCTTTGAACAACACAAACAAATAAATAATGTGACAGATAGAATAACTTCCCTGATTGAGCTTGTTGAGAACTCAAATATTCAAGTTAGTTAATACAATTTCACATTTCACATTGACTTAACTCACAATTTTACGGCAGCACAATTACAGTGTATATTAAAATATAACTAAAAACAGGTAGTAGACTGCAGTCAAGTAAAAAAAAAAGCTACACTATCCTTGTAAAAAATGACTGCTGCAATTATCACAACTTAACATTTAGCATTAGAATAACTTAACTTAGATAGTTAATCAATTAAAGTCCCCCTGTAGTAAATAATTCCCTTAAAGCCCATCTTTGATTGTCAAAATTACATATTTAAAAGTTTTTGGAAAAAAAATCTTCATGCCTTAAAATATCTTGAATCTAACTCGACACCCTCGCCTCATTTAGTATGCGCTGTTCTATGAATATGCAAATGAGCCCCGCCTCCACTCACTCCCTCAGCTCAGAGATCCACTGGTTGACGATCACACGTTGATCTGATTGGTTACAAGGGCGTTTGTGACGTCAGAAACACCAGCGATTTCAAACCGTGTTTTTGAGACTGTCTTTGGTTCACTGCAGTTTTAAGCAGAAAATACTCAGCAATGCTGTCGACTTATGAACTTACACATGGTGTGTGTTAAAGCGTATTAAAAACACCACATAGACACATAAACAACATTAAAAGCTGGATTTACACCACAGGGGGACTTTAACAATTTTTTTGTGTAGCATTTTTACGTTCTCTTCGTCGATTAAAATGACTAATGCTTGTTTGTTTTCAGGGAACAGGGAGTTGTCCTCTTCCTTCTCTTGGCTCGTTACAGCATTATTAATTGTTTTGGCAGCAGCAGCCGCAGATGAAGGTCACAGAGACACCGGATATGATTATGCTAATGAGCAGAGACACGTCCAGTGAGCGGAAAGAACAAACCTGAAATGAGAAGAGGGACGTCCAGCAGAGACATAAGGACTTACTATACATGTTGAATATGTTCTTGCACTTTGCGAGCGCTAAAAAATATAGTATGAATGTAATCCGGACGTACAGCATTCGCCATGTTTTTCCGCATACCATAAAGCAGGGAAGTATGTGATTTCAGCCCCAGACTTTCATTATCATAACAGACTGTCTTTCTCTCAGCTTAGTTTTTTCAAATCTATTTCAAATCTACAGAAAATCACTTAAAGGTCCAGTGAGGTGCCTTGAAGCGCACAGTTTATGCCCCGTTTACATGAAGGGAAGACGCAGATATTTCCCTGCGGTTTGGCCGCTCATTTACACGAAAACCCTGTTTTTATCACAGAAAACGATTATAAAACGCCAAAGTGGAGATTTCTGATAACGCCGGTTATGTGTTGCTGTGTGAACTTGGAGAAACAGGGTTTTAGGTTCTCAAACGCCACATTATGCACATACAGAAAATGCTGAACGTCATGTGAGCGCTCAGTTTGGCAGAGTTATGATGGCGCTCGACGGCGTATTTATGCGGGTGGATGTAAATGGGGCGGGGGCGGGGGCGGGGGCGGGGGGGGGGGGGGGGGGGATATTCGTTTCATTAAATACCCGGCTATGTGTAAATGTGACCTTAATGTGTTGATGTAATTTCAACTGAAACAGGAAGACAGGGCGGGACATATCGAACAGCTCCTCCCCTTTTTTTAAATAGCCAATGGCGTTTAGTTTATATCACAGCTGTTGAACACGATAAAGCCGCAGTTTACTCCTCAATATCGCTTTAAAATTCAGCATTCGGATTTAAATGATTCGATCCTCTTTTCTCCTGCAGCGACTCGATCACATGATCCGCTCTGTGTGTCGTGTCTCTGGAGCGGTTCGTGAAACCAGACTCAATGAAAAGCATATTTACATATATTTATATTTAACCAGACTTCATTCAGCCCAATGAGGCGCATATTTACACTGTCTGAATCGTTCCCTATCCCCTATATAGTGGACTATATAGTAGTGAATGTGTGAAGAAGTGACTCGCAGCTTTAGCGTCTGTTTATAATGTCGGGGGCGGAGCTTCAGATTCCAGAGAGCATTTGATTGGACAGAAAATCTGATGAGAAGCTGAAGTGCAGAGTGATGTCATCAAAATCAGTGATCCATATTGGCAAAAGTGAGAGACTAAGTTTTGAACTCTTATTTATTCTAAATGCGAATTTTGTCATTGTTTTGGAACACACTAGCTTATAGATAACAGTTAGGCTCATACTAAAAGACAAAACACTTCAATTTTGATTTCATGGGGACTTTACTGTGATCCCGTTCTCATCCCAAGGCGTCATATACTGACGCGTCTATATCCAACGCACAGGCACCCTTTAGCGTCAATATGAGACGCAGATATATGGCGCCTCCTAGTGGTTAACCCTAAAGGCCTCATTATGCTTCTGTTCTGCGTCAACTCCACGGCGTAGCTACGCCGTCACTCCTACGGCGTCGTGGCCGTTTTATGGTTCTGCGTCAGGTTGCGTTGCATCGCGGTGTATTTCACCGCCAGAAGGCTAGGGGGTGTGTGCTTCGCGAATCTTTTGCTAGTTTGTTTTGGTTCCGTGCGCCGGTTCCGCTTTCGTTTCCATTACCCTTCAAATTGCGTAAATTGAAATTGCGAATTGAAAATACGCACAATAGAACCACGTCCATTTCGCAAAAACTCCCGTTTATCGCAAAAAAAGATTTTATGCTCGCATGAGGAGGTTTTTCAGGCAATTCGAAAAAGGAATATTTAGCAAAACTGCAATGGAAGGTTTTGCGCATTTACAGTCACCTGATTTAGAAGACGCGGTGTGTTTGGGGTCCGTGTCCACAAATAATAATAATAATTATCATCATTATTATAACATTTATTAGGCTACATAGCCTATGTAGAAGACGCTTTTATCCAAAAAAATGAACAAAGCAATTCGTCACATCTCATTCAAAATAAAGGTTGAGTTGGACAATAATATAATACGGGGCTAAGATTATCAGAAATAAACACAAGATTTTGACGCATAGGCTATTCAAGTGTTTAAGCGGAGCGCGCACTGGATGGCAGGGATAGGCGCGCTGGTGCGAACACTTGCATTTCCCTATCAACAGTGGAAACAACTTAAAATACTCTATCATTTCTGGTCATACAGAAAATAATAATAGCCTACATTATTCGCAACTAATTGTATTTGCGTAAACTCACAATAACAAGAAAACGTTGTGGTTTTGTAAAATAAAACAAAACAATCAGGCGCGCTTTCATGGTCTCCGTGAACTGAAGCGTGAGAACTGAAACAAAATATAGCCTATGTAGGCTAAAGCTTGAAATGTCCACTTTAAAACAAACAAATTCGAATCGAAAGCTTCTGATTATGTAATCCGTATGAAAGGTGCATTTCTCTCTAAAGGTGCATCCGGAGATGGAGATGTTTTTAGCCGACATTGATTTAGAAAACAATAGTTTATTAATAAACAATTAAAATGCCTCGTTATTTTTTCAGACACATTTATTATAACCTATAAATCACCTTTCTGTAGTGGTTATGGTCTTTCATTCAGCACTGCGGGAAAAATATAATTTCCAGGTTCTAATTTGGCCTTAGAAAACCAGTAAAATCTACATGTTTTCCATATTAATTTGTGAATATTTTAAATGTTTAATAAAGGAGCAAAAAATCATAAACAAATAGGCTATCTTAAATTTCGTCGATATTTTTTTTTTTTTTTTTTTTTTTTTGCGCAGCATTTGGTGTACAGTTCAAATAAAAAGTTTGTGTTTAACTTTGCGTTTAAAAAAAATACAACAACCGTTCATTTTTCGTTTTGCAATTACGGGTTAAAAAAGGGAAAACGAATGGACCCAAAAGTAGGCTGCTACACTGACCGTTTGGAATTAATACGAGACAGAGTTCTTTATTAAATTCATAAAAGAAACAATTACAGGAATAGCATACTGGACTCTAAACCTCAAAGAAAGGCCACAATCAAGACCTCGGAGCAGAAATGAGGGAGAACTCCTTTCCCTGCCATCAATGCTTGGATAACACACCACGTCTCCTTCCATTAATAATAATGTCTGCGGTGGCTATAGTGACACAAGGTATAGCATCTTGCTTTTGGAAACATTGGACCCGAAGCCTGTAGCTATATGTTCTATAAATGATGCCTCATCCGCATCATTCTTAATTGTTTACATTTATATCTGTACTGTGTTGTCTCTGGACCTCTGTGTCTTGAATAAAAGTTGATATAGGCTATAACGTTAAACCTACCAACGTCCGTTACCATGATTTTTGGCATGGCGAGAGGAAAAAAAGACGTTTAAGTCGCATAACATCGGTTAATGGAAACGCCGTCATTTCGCAATAGTTTTTTATCGACATAAAGAAAAAAAATCGCAAAAGTTTTGCGCAAATCTGTAATGGAAACGAGCCTAATGGCGAGCGAAAGAGAGAGAATGTTGTTGCAGCTGGAGCTAATCGACGTTGAACAACAAATGATTTTATTGCAAATGTTAAATCGCAGAAGAATCAAATGTTCCTCAACTTGATATCGTTAAAACAAACAGTGCAGTGGTCACTTTAAAAATGGCGGTATCGCGGGAGGGGGAAACTGGAAAAGCTTCACTCCCGAAATGATGTATCTGACCAATCACAGCCCTTGTGGTCTGCGTCGCCTCGACGCGTAGTTACAATTTTTTGGAGGTGCACGTCGAGCTACGGCGGAGGGGTCGGAGAGGGGTTCGCGGCGACGCAGAGAGGTCTGCGGGGGTACGCCGTCGATTCGACGCAGAAGCATAAAACAGGCTTGACACTACCCCAGACCTAAACCTACCCATAACCGAAGCGTGTTATATTGACGCTAAAGGGTGCCATGTGCGTCGGATGTAGACGCGTTGGCAAAAGCGTCAGTATATGACGCCTTGGGATGAGAATGCGTTGCGTGATCGTATAGCCTGTCTGGAATAGGGGAGAGCGGGGTTGGTTGACACACTTTCCACTCTCTGTCATATTTCTCAGTCATGCTATATGTTAAAATAGTCTAACCAGTAACAACTGAAAGGTTAAGATCTCAGCTACTCAACAGGTACATTTAATGTTCACAAATTATTCCTAAAAAAAAATTATTCATCATTAAAGTGATGTTGTGCACTTGTGCCAACCAGCCCCAGTATGGGGGTTAGTTGGCACATGCAATGGGGTTGGTTGGCACAGATGCTATAGTTACAAAGAATGAGGTGACAAATATAAAAAGAACTTGACCATTTAATTCAAACCAGATGCAGAATAACATTCAAAAGAATTTCTGCCCATTTTTAACCAAACCAAAAACAAATACAGTTTGTATAGTATACAGGTGCTAGTCATATAATTAGAATATCATCAAAAAGTTGATTTATTTCAGTAATTCCATTCAAAAAGTGAAATTTGGATATTATATTCATTCATTACACACAGACTGATATATTTCAAGTGTACATTCCTTTTCATTTTGATGATTATAACTGACAACTAATGAAAACCCCAAAATCTGTATCTCAGAAAATTAGAATATTGTGAAAAGGTTCAATATTGAAGACACCTGGAGCCACACTCTAATCAGCTAATTAACTCAAAACACCTGAAAGGGCCTTTAAATGGTCTCTCAGTCTAGTTCTGTAGGCTACACCAGACCCAACAATGCAGAAGAGCTGAAGGCCACTATCAGAGCAACCTGGGCTCTCATAACACCTGAGCAGAGCCACAGACTGATCGACTCCATGCCACGCCATATTGATGCAGTAATTCAGGCAAAAGGAGCCCCAACTAAGTATTGAGTGTACATGCTCATACTTTTCATGTTCATGCTTTTCAGTTGGCCAACATTTCTAAAAATCTTTTTTTTTGTATTGGTCTCAAATAATATTCTAATTTTCTGAGATACTGAATTTGGGATTTTCATTAGTTGTCAGTTTTAATCATCACAATTAAATGAAATAAACATTTGAAATATATCAGTCTGTGTGTAATGAATGAATATAATATCCAAGTTTCACTTTTTGAATGGAATTACTGAAATAAATCAACTTTTTGATGATATTCTAATTATATGACCAGCACCTGTATTTATAAATATACAACATATAATAGTATTATTATTATATAAAGTCTTTATATATATATATATATATATATATATAATGTTTTAACATATGTAAAATGCATAAATTAATACATTTATAACCAATTGGCTATAATGACACATGTGCCAACCAACCCCCAAATCAGTGTGTCAACCAACCCCACCCACATTAGGACACACCTCTTTACTGAAATTATGTTAGCCACATAGCATCACTCATCAGAGACTTTTAAATTTCATATCAAAATATAGCTGATCCTATCTATATCAACTGAAATCCTTTCATTTTATATTATCTCTATCTATCATAGTTCTAAAATGTATTTAGTGGGGAGAAGGTTTTTTTTTGTTTTAACACAGTAAAATAGAAAAGTTATCCTCACCTCAACAGTTGGTGAAAGTTCAATGATTTTAGTAAATAGGTGTGTTCAGGTCAAGAGGGCAGTCATTTTAATGTCAGATTTTTGTGGCAGCGCCCTCTGGTGTACTGGAATTGAACTGTGTGCCAACCAACCCTTGACCCAACCAGCCCCGCTCTCCCCTACCTAAAAACGAATGTGGAATGGATCACACATAAAACAAATAACTACATCTCAGCAAACACTGGATCATCGTTCCTATATAATGATTACATCTTTGCCTGGCATACATTCTCTTCCATAGACAAGGACTGGAGTATCCGACACACACCCGATCAATCCGTAACCGGCAGAGCTCGAACTGATCAAACCACGGCTCATATTTGTCAGTAAACGTTGCAAAATAATGTTTTAAGTGATTAAAAATGCAACAGCGTGTTCGTTTATATTTTCGATGCAAAGTACGACCACAGGATATGTGAGTAATGTAGCTGAGCGTGTATAATAATGTATGATATTGTTTTTCCATTCCACACTGCGCTACTTTTCCATCCTTTGTCTATGTGGGCTAAACATGCGCTTGAAGAACATGTCTGTCCATCTTTGGGCTTGTTATTTTCCCCCTATTAATAGGTGAAGTGACTTAGTTCAGCTGCAGTGTGTCCTTGGCCTTTGTGTCAGTGTCATAGTTCTCTGAAGAACTCAGAAATCAGCTGTTAAAGCCGTAAAACGCTTGTGCAACAGCGGCGGTGGAGCTGCAGTCGGGGCGGCACTGCCACACACGGAGATACTCCTCTTAATAGCTTCAAAAACATGCATTTAAAATACATTTAGTATGTCTTCATTTGGATTTTTCATCTCATAAATATGCCTTAATATGTCATAATTTGGATTTTTCATCTCATAAATATGCCTTAGTATGTCATCATTTGGGTTTTTCATCCATAACTATGCATTTGTATGTCATCATTTGGATTTTTCACCCATAACTATGCCTTAGTATGTCATCATTTGGATTTTTCATCTCATAAATATGCCTTAGTATGTCATCATTTGGATTTTTCATCTCATAAATATGCCTTAATATGTCATAATTTGGATTTTTCATCTCATAACTATGCCTTAGTATGTCATCATTTGGATTTTTCATCTCATAAATATGCCTTAATATGTCATAATTTGGATTTTTCATCTCATAAATATGCCTTAGTATGTCATCATTTGGGTTTTTCATCCATAACTATGCATTTGTATGTCATCATTTGGATTTTTCACCCATAACTATGCCTTAGTATGTCATCATTTGGATTTTTCATCTCATAAATATGCCTTAGTATGTCATCATTTGGATTTTTCATCTCACAAATATGCCTTAATATGTCATAATTTAGATTTTTCAGTAGTATGTCATAATTTTGACTTTTCATCTTATATATATGCCTTAGAATGTCATAATTTTGACTTTTCTTTTCATAAATATCCCTTAGTATGTCATAATTTGGACTTTTCCTTTCATAAATATGCCTTAGTGTCATAATTTCGACTTTTCATCACATAAATAGGTATATATAGGTCTATATTATAATTTCGACTGTGTATATCGTATTTCATCTTTGTCATAATTCTGACTATGTATGTAATAATTCTGAATTTATGTATAGTTTCGACTTTCTATATGATAATCATGCCACTAAAAGGTCAAAATTTTGTCTTAGTATTGCATAATATTTACTTTTTTATATCATAATTTTGACTTTTTGTCAAAATGTCATATGACTTTTTATAGAATAAAGATTTGCTAAAACATGTTTGTTACATGCTTCCACATTTTGAAATATTCTATATAATGTTTCTGAGATGATGAGCTTGACAGATGCAGGTCACGTGTCTATACTGTAGTGCACTACAGTGTGCAGTGTGCGAGTCTTCCAGTGATCCGAGACCCTGTGATGCTCAGGTCGAGTGTGTGGAGCCGATGATGGGTGGAGCCACGCAATGAACAGGAGCTTCAGTCAAAGCTTCAGTGTGTGTGTGTGTGTGTGTGCTCTCCTCATATTCCTGTTTCAGCATCATCAGGATGACAATCATTGCTGAAGATGACGGAGATCCAGAGTGATGGACTAACACAGTGTCGGTGAGAACATTCACACACATGCATGTCTTTGACTTCAGTTAAACACTTGTTAAATCATCATTCTTCTGTCGGAATAATCGCGTTAAAGGCATTTGCGTGGAAAACAATAGAGAACAAACGTCAGTTTAACGCCTAACGTCTAAAGTGACTGTCGTTTTAACGCCGACTGTGATGTTTTATTGATTTCATTGTGAACTCGACCAGATCTAATCATTTGGGTGCGCGTTTTATTGATATATGTTATTGTTTTGGACATGTTGCTTTTCATTTTGATTTACTCAGTCCGATCAGCGCAAATCAATAACACACTCTGTAAGTGAAATACAGTAGTACAATATCAGTTCAGACCTTAATATATAGGATTTCATACCATTAACTGTAGCCTACAAAAGATCTACATCTTTATTAAATTAACTGACGTTGGTTTAACAAACAATCAAACAAACAAACAAACGGAAATCTCTCAAGGTGACCTTAAAGTTGTGAGTTAACACGAGATTAACAGGTATATTTTTTATGCTTGGATAAATGAGCTTGCCATATGCAATTTTTTTATTATTTATATATAGGCTATATTAAGCAAATTAAGAGATCATCAGTCAATTGTTTGTCTGTTAATACTCTTTATTTTTTATTTTTTTAAGAAAACCTGAGCCAAAAATCTAAATTCGGTCATTATTTGAATACCTGAAAACATCAGTTTTTAGGAGATGAAGAGCAAGGTTGTGTAAACTATATCTGTAGCCTACATGTATGTTGAAGTGTGTGAGCTGAACTGAGGATCGTTTGGTTTGTTTGGCGCTGGCATTAAAGCCGTATGGAGTCGAGTGTGTGGGAGTGTGTGTGTGTATTGTTGTTGTGCCACCTATAAACACAGAGATGAGCTCAGCCAGAGGAGACAGATCCGCTGCCAGTCACAGGCTTTACAAGCAATAGGCTATATCTATCCAACCGTTTCTTTATTTTAAGACAAGCATTGCGTTTCTTTTTCCCAAGTCCAGGATTAATAGGTGTAAAATGCACAGATATCCGCTAAATATTTAATGTAAGTGTCCACTCGAGTGCGAGTTTGTTATTCATGTAGTGCTTGTCGTAAAACACTGTGTTGCTGTGCGGGTTCTAAGATGTCCTGCGTGGTTGCTATGGTTTTCTGAGTGCTTTTAGGCACATTGTAAGGGGGTTAATAATAGGCTTTTCTGAGTGTTGCCTCTGTGGTTGCTGGGATGTTCTAGGTGGTTGCCAGGGCGTTGCTATGTGGTTGCTAAAGTCTTTGAGTGTTACTGAGATGTTCTGGGTGGTTGCCAAGGCGTTGAATTGTGGTTGCTAAACTGTTTGAGTGTTGCCGTATGGTTGCTGGGATGTTCTGGGTGGTTTCCAGGGCGTTGCTATGTGGTTGCTAAAGTATTTGAGTGTTACTGAGATGTTCTGGATGGTTGCCAGGGCGTTGAATTGTGGTTGCTAAAGTGTTTGAGTGTTGCTGGGATGTTCTGGGTGGTTGCCAGGGCGTTGCTATGTGGATGCTGAAGTGTTTGAGTTTTGCTGTATGGTTGCTGGGATTTTCTGGCTGGGTTGCCCAGGGCGTTGCTATGTGGATGCTGAAGTGTTTGAGTGTTGCTGTATGGTTGCTGGGATGTTCTCGGTGGGTTGCCAAATCATTGCTATATGGTTGCTTAAGTGTTTGAGTGTTGCTGCATGGGGCGTTCTGGGTGGGTTGCCAGGGCGTTGCTATGTAGATGCTGAAGTGTTTGAGTGTTGCTGTATGGTTGCTGGGATGTTCTCGGTAGGTTGCCAGGTCATTGCTATATGGTTGCTTAAGTGATTGAGTGTTGCTGGGGTGTTCTGGGTGGTTGCCAGTGCGTTGCTATGTTGTTGCTAAAGTGCACTGACTGAGTGTTACTACTGCATATGGGTGCTGGGATTGTTATGGTGGTTGCTATGGTGTTGCTATGCAGTTGCTAAGATATTATAAGTATTGCTTCTGTATATGGTTTATGGGATGTTCTGAGTGATTGCCAGGTCGTTGCTAAAGTGTTTGAGTGTTGCTTGAATGTTCTGGGTGGTTGCCAGTGCGTTGCTATGTGGTTGCTAAACTGTTTTAGTGTTGCTGGGATGTTCTGGGTGGTTGCCAGTGTGTTGCTATCTTGTTATAAACAGTGTACTTACTGAGTGTTACTATTGTAGACACTGACTGTATACTTACTTTTTTCTAGAGTTGCTGTAAAGCCAAAACAATCTCTGTTACTTTAATTTCCTATTATCACTGTAAAGCTGCTTTGAAACAATCTATATTGTTAAAGGCGCTTTATAAATGAAGGTGACTTGACTTGACTATATGGGTGCTGGGATTGTTATGGTGGTTGCTATGGTGTTGCTATGCAGTTGCTAAGGTATTTTGAGTATTTCTTCTTTAGATGCTTTCTGGTATGTTCTAGGTGATTACCAGGGCGTTGCTATGTGGATGCTGAAGTGTTTGAGTGTTGCTGGGATGTTCTAGGTGATTACCAGGGCGTTGCTATGTGGATGCTGAAGTGTTTGAGTTTTGCTGTATGGTTGCTGGGATTTTCTGGCTGGGTTGCCCAGGGCGTTGCTATGTGGATGCTGAAGTGTTTGAGTGTTGCTGTATGGTTGCTGGGATGTTCTCGGTGGGTTGCCAAGTCATTGCTATATGGTTGCTTAAGTGTTTGAGTGTTGCTGCATGGGGCGTTCTGGGTGGGTTGCCAGGGCGTTGCTATGTAGATGCTGAAGTGTTTGAGTGTTGCTGTATGGTTGCTGGGATGTTCTCGGTAGGTTGCCAGGTCATTGCTATATGGTTGCTTAAGTGATTGAGTGTTGCTGGGGTGTTCTGGGTGGTTGCCAGTGCGTTGCTATGTTGTTGCTAAAGTGCACTGACTGAGTGTTACTACTGCATATGGGTGCTGGGATTGTTATGGTGGTTGCTATGGTGTTGCTATGCAGTTGCTAAGATATTATAAGTATTGCTTCTGTATATGGTTTATGGGATGTTCTGAGTGATTGCCAGGTCGTTGCTAAAGTGTTTGAGTGTTGCTTGAATGTTCTGGGTGGTTGCCAGTGCGTTGCTATGTGGTTGCTAAACTGTTTTAGTGTTGCTGGGATGTTCTGGGTGGTTGCCAGTGTGTTGCTATCTTGTTATAAACAGTGTACTTACTGAGTGTTACTATTGTAGACACTGACTGTATACTTACTTTTTTCTAGAGTTGCTGTAAAGCCAAAACAATCTCTGTTACTTTAATTTCCTATTATCACTGTAAAGCTGCTTTGAAACAATCTATATTGTTAAAGGCGCTTTATAAATGAAGGTGACTTGACTTGACTATATGGGTGCTGGGATTGTTATGGTGGTTGCTATGGTGTTGCTATGCAGTTGCTAAGGTATTTTGAGTATTTCTTCTTTAGATGCTTTCTGGTATGTTCTAGGTGATTACCAGGGCGTTGCTATGTGGTTGCTAAAGTGTTTGAGTGTTGCTGTATGGTTTCTGGGATGTGGTTACCAGGGCGTTTCAGTTGCTAAGGTTTTCTGAGTGTGTTACTTGTTTTTTTTGGTTTCTGGAATTTCCATGGTGGTTGCTAGGGCGTTAAAATGTGATTCATACAGGTTTTTTTTAATGTTTCTTTCTACTGTATATGGTTGCTGTGATTTTCTATGCGGTTACCAGGGTGTTGCTATGTGGTTGCTTAGTGTTGATGTATGTTTGCTGGGATACCAGGGCGTCGCTATGCAGTTGCTAAAGTGTTTTGAGTTTTGCTACTGGATTTAGTTGCTGGGATGCTCTAGGTGGTTGCCATGGTGTTGCTATGCAGTTGCTTGAGCCTTTTTTCCTGTCTCGCATGAAAAGAGTCCCCCCTCAAGTCTGGTCTCTAGAAATTATATTTAACATGAATTTAGCATTTTTATAATGTAGCGCTCCTTATTTATTGTAACTGATTTGGTTTAATTTCCCTCAGTGCTTGTCATTGTGCTTCAGTTAAACTGTCAGTGTGTAGATGTTGAAAGCGTCTGTGAAGTGTCACGACCCCCTCGGCCCTCATTGACGTTCTCTGAAGGGGGTCTGACTCACGTCTGTCACTCGCAGACTCTGACATTTCCACCGGCCGTGTGTCAGGACGGTTTTGCTGAAGACTTTTCACGGCATGAATAATTCATACAAACATCACTGTACGCCACACATAATTCTGAGGGATTAGGCAAATTGGAAACCAACTGGAAAAGGTGAATTATACATTAATCAGTGCAGTTAAGCGAAGTCATCTGCTGCTCCTGTAATTGATTATCTGATTGGAATGTATAATCGGGTTCGTGAAGGGGGGCATGTGAAAACTGTGAATTTACAGAGGATGTTTAATGAAATGGGATGTATTTATGGACACTGGTAATGCTATCAGCCGGGACATTGAAGAGAAACAGATGAAATCTGAAGAGATCAGGCTGTTCAATCTGTAACTTTAGATGTTGAGTGTTTGTCATACGTGCATTTGTGCTTCTGTCATTGATGATCATTAACTGGAATCTTCTGAATATGACAAACAGAAGTGAATAACTGCATGTGATAATAAAAAATTATGAGTAATAATAAAGTATCATAATCAAGAACTATCTTCACAACTTTGCTCTCCATTTAATCTCATTGTTGACTTGGGGAAAGTACTGAAATATTAAAACTGCAAAAAAATGATGTTCCTCCTCAGTGTTTCTGTCTTGTTTTCCAGCACAAACATCTAAACATTCTTAAATCAAGATACATTTACTGGAGAAGCAAAATGTGTGTCTATTAATATAAACCTTTGACAAGTACGATCATCGACATCAGTATAATATAATTCATATTTTCACAGAAGAACTGGAATAAAAGTTTATAGTTGGGATAAATACACTGATGTCTTTGGTAACAAGTAAATCACCCTTTTAAAGTAACGACGCTTCAAATAAAGATTGTATCATTACATCGTTGCACCAGTAGGTGGCGACAAGTGACTCTTAAACATGTGTTTGTTATTGAATCATTAATTCAAGAGATTCGTTCAAAAAAGTCTTTATGAATGAGTCATTGAATTATTCACTCAAACCGATTTAAAATAATTCATTCAGATTAATAAAACATTTTAAATAGACTGTAACATTTTGTTTGAACCTCTAGTAAAGTACATGTTATTTTGTTTAGTTATCTGTTCAGACTCTTAAGTCTGTCTTCAAAATAGTGGATTACTCCGTAAATTTTCATCCATGACATTTAATAGGCCCACAAGAAAATAGGCACAAGGGGGGGGGGGGGGGGGGGGGGGATTGCTAGTATATGTTAAAAACACAATTACAAGTAACCTTATTGAATGGTCACAGGAAATAGACATGGAGTATATTGGGTTGAATATGTCACTATCTCCTCAAATGTCTTTCACTGTCATTTGCCTATATCGACTACCATCAACCAATAACATATTTTATGAACATCTCCATAATATTCTTAAGCAATGTGATGGTAAAAAGGAGTTAATACTAATGGGTGATTTTAATAAAAACTCGGGGAAAAAAACTGAGAGGAAAAAACTTGAAGAGATAACAAACAAATGTAATCTTTCCCAACTGATACAAGGTTCAACAAGAATAACTAACTCCTCCCAGACACAAATTGATTTGATATTTACAAACAGACCTGAGAGAGTAACTACATCGCATAATATGCTGACTGGTCTGTCTGACCATAATATCACACTGCTGGTAAGGAAACTAACCAGAAAACAATCTATAAATTCTACCAAAAGAAACCAATTCTATGAGCAAATTCCTAAAAATGAAACAATAAACTTAGAAAAAGCTATAAATCAAATTGACTGGTCTAACCTTCTAACCAGCAGAGATACTGAGACTAGCTGCAGCACTTTTTTTTCTACTATTACCGAGATAAGAGCAGCCTTTACAAGAAAGGTGAGACATAAACATGGACAAAAGACCACCTTACCATGGTTAAATGACACACTCTGGCAACAAATGAAAGAGAGAGATTCTGCTTTAAAGAGGGCACTAAAATCAGGGCATAGTAGTGACCGGCTCACCTTTACAACTCTCCGAAATAAAGTATTAAGGAATTTAAGAAAGTCTAAAGCAGAGTTTTTTATCAGAATTATTAATGAAGCTCAGGGAAATGGGAAATTAATTTGGAAAAATCTTAATAAATTAACTGGTAGGAATAAAAAACAAAGGATAACTTTATTTGAACTCAAAGTGAATGGAATCCTGACCCAAGATAACGATATGATAGCAAGTACATTTAATGATGTCTTTATAAATTCAGTTAGTGAGCTGGCTCAAGGTATCCCAACTGAAACTATACCATCTATCCCCATTGATAAAGCTAAACCTATTTTTAAAATAAAGGAAATATCGGAATCAGAGGTTATTAAAATTATAAATTCACTAAGGAATTCAAAAGCAAAGGATTCATATGGCTTGGGATACCGCATTTTTAAAGTCACACAAGGACACACTTGCTTGCTCCATTGCACATCTGATCAATCTGTCAGTTAGGCAAAGTACTTTTCCAAGCTCTTGGAAAACAGCAGTTATATCACCGATCTACAAGTCAGGTGATAAAACAATGGTGTCAAATTATAGACCCATTAGTATTCTATCAGTGATATCCAAGGTGACAGAAAAATGGGTAGCAGAACAGCTGAAAACCCATCTAAACCTGGGCCACACCCCTTTACATCCAATGCAATTTGGATTTCGCACTTATCACTTTACAGAGACAGCTAATTGTTTTCTCCTTGAGAACATTAAGTCAAAATTAGATGAGGGTGGTATAGTAGGTGCAATGTTTCTTGACCTTAAGAAAGCTTTTGACACTGTGAATCACCAGACACTATTGTCAAAATTATCTATATATCATTTTTCAGATGAGGCCATGAAATGGATGGAGTCCTACTTAACTAACAGGAAACAGAGCGTACATATCGGTAATTCATATTCTTCATACCTCGACTGTAATATTGGTGTACCTCAGGGGTCAGCATTGGGCCCTATTTTGTTTAGCCTGTATATTAACGATTTACCTTCAGTCTGTCGATCTGTTAATATACAAATGTATGCAGATGATACAGTCCTTTATTTGCATACCAAGAACAAACAACAGGCTGCAACTAAATTAACTGAAGCACTGGTATATGTTTCTGACTGGCTAAAAATGTCAGACTTGCATCTTAACATTAAAAAAACAGTCTTTATGTTATTTTCCAAGAAATCCACAGCACAGGAGGCTGAGGTTTTTATTGAAGGAGAAAAACGTATGGTTGTGTCCGAATTTAAATACCTCGGCATTATTTTAGATTCTAACTTAACTTTTAAAAAGCATGTTAAAAAGGTGGCTAATACCGTCAGATATAATCTGGCTAACTTTAAACACATAAGGCCATACCTAACCACAGAAGCGGCCAAACTATTTATGCATGCCATGATTTTTTCTCACATATCATACTGTTTCACAAGCTGGTCACAAGCAAACATTACAACTCTTAAACCAATAGAAACCCTGTATAAACAAACTTTAAAAATATTAGATCGAAAACCAATCAACTATCACCATTGCCATATCACTACTAAATACAACCTATTCAATTTTAACAGTTTCTTACATTATCTAGATGCCTCATTTTTAAAATATTACATGGGCTTGCACCTCCACCACTGGGTGAATTTATACAACAGAAAAACAGCAGTGGTAGGGCAACTAGGGCAGCCACTAGAGGAGACTGTGTTGTACCGTTTAGACGTAGTAAGTTTGGCCAAACACTTTTCTCAGTACGGGCCGCAAATTACTGGAACCGTCTTCCTACTGAACTCAGAGAAAGCACCAGCTATCTATCATTTAAATTCACATTAAAGAAATGGATTATAAATAATCAAAATTGCAATCACTAATAGTTGGTTTACCTTATCCCAGGTATTGCCCTTCTTTGTACTGTACTTATTTATTCTATTTGCTTCTTTCGCTTTTATCGCCTTTTTTTCTTTTTTTTTCTTAGTTCTTTCTATTTCTCATATATTCTTTTTTTTATTATTAATGTAATATGATGATGTGTTGACCTGCCAAGGGACTACAGATGAAAATTAGCTTTTCTGCTAACTCTGGCACATTTACATTTTGAGTGTAAAAAAAAAAAAGTCAATTGATGTGCATTGTTCGCGTACCCCGAAGTGATAAAATAAAATTCGGTATCAAATTTATAGGCAAGACAAGTAGTTTGTTTAGGCATGGTTTGTAGGGAAATTACAAACCTGCGCACACATATTCAGACGAATATAACTATAAAATCAATTTTTAATGCGGA